>NW_025231273.1:10716-11685 GCF_018294505.1 Triticum aestivum
GGATCGGTCGCCGGCGTCGGGGGGGCGACGGGATCGGGCGGAGCCGATCCAGATCGGCGCGGGGAGGGAGGAGGAGGGGATCGGGGGGGCGAATGGGTGCGGCTAGGGTTTGCCGACCGGGGGAGGGGGGATAAGGGAGTGAGGGGTGGGCCGGGCCAGGGGGGCTGGCCGACTGGGCCAGGTGGGCTCGGCCCAGTTGGGCCAGTGGGGTTTCCTTCCTCTTTTTTTTGTATTGTTTTCTGTTTTCCTTTTATTTATTTTCTTTTCTGTTTTTATTTATTTATAAACACTTAGGCATTTTATAAAATTGTGAACCTTACACCATAATTATCTTTGTAATATTTGGCAACCACCGAACATTTTTGTTTTAATTTTTGAAAACTTTTATTGTTTTCTTTTATTTAAATTTTGAATTTGTTTCGGTTCTGAACTATCGAGAGTTTATCACAGTAACCGTGGTGACGTGGCATCATTAGCAGGGAATCACTGTAGCTTAATTATCTGGGCGTCACATTGGGGTAGGCTAGAGGTGAAACCCATAAGATCTCGCAACCAACTCATGGCTCTGGCACATGGATAGCAAGCTTCCACGCACCCCTGTCCATAGCTAGCTCTTTGTCGATACTCCAATCCTTCAGGTCTCTCTTAACGGACTCCTCCCATGTCAAAATCGGTCGACCCCGCCCTCTCTTGACATTCTCCGCACGCTTTAGCCGTCCGCTATGCACTGGAGCTTCTGGAGGCCTGCGCTGAATATGCCCAAACCATCTCAAACGATGTTGGACAAGCTTCTCCTCAATTGGTGCTACCCCAACTCTATCTCGTATATCATCATTCCGGACTCGATCCTTCCTCGTGTGGCCACACATCCATCTCAACATACGCATCTCCGCCACACCTAACTGTTGAACATGTCGCCTTTTAGTCGGCCAACACTCCGCGCCATACAACATTGCGGGTCGAACCGCC
>NW_025231274.1:0-2221 GCF_018294505.1 Triticum aestivum
TCGAGTGCTCATTAAAAAAGTTTCTATACAAGTTTCTGAACGAACTCCTTAAGAAAATTTCTCCAAAAGTTCCCTATGAAAGAATCCACTGAAGCATCTGGTCGTCACAAACGTTTCGACTACTTGTGGAGCCAAAACGGACTCCGTATGAGTCAGATATCCATGTTTCAGTTAACACTGCGCAAAACTGATTCTGAACGACAGTTACAGACTAGTTCTTGTGTAGTTGCATTTGATTTTCTCCATTCTACTTCACTAAACATCTCCATATGAGATCCAATTACTTGTAGGGAAATGCAAGAGACCTCAGTTATGATGATGCACTAGGTCCATAGCTGGGACTTTGTGTATGTTCTCGAAATGCGTTTGTCGAGTGCTCATTAAGAAAGTTTCTATACAAGTTTCTGAACGAACTCCTTAAGAAAAGTTCTCCAAAAGTTCCCTATAAAAGAATCCTTTCAATCATCTGGTTGTCACAAATGTTTTGACTACTTGTGGAGAAAAAACGGACTACTTATGAGTCACATATCCATGTTTCAGTTAACACTGCGCAAAACTGATTCTGAACGACTGTTACAGACTAGTTCTTGTGTAGTTGCATTCGATTTTCTCCATTGTACTTCACTAAACATCTCCATATGAGATTTAACTACTTGTAGGGAAATGCAAGAGACCTCAGTTATGATGATGCACTAGGTCCATAGCTGGGACTTGGTGTATGTTCTCGAAATGCGTTTGTCGAGTGCTCATTAAGAAAGTTTCTATACAAGTTTCTGAACGAACTACTGAAGAAAAGTTCTCCAAAAGTTTCCTATGAAAGAATCCTTTGAAGCATCTGGTCGTCACAAACATTTCGACTACTTGTGGAGCCAAAACGGACTCCGTATGAGTCAGATATCCATGTTTCAGTTAATACTGCGCAAAACTGATTCTGAACGACAGTTAGAGACTAGTTGTTGTGTAATTGAATTCTATTTTCTCCATTCTGCTTCACTAAACATCTCCATATGAGATCCAATTATTTGTAGGGAAATGCAATAGACCTCAGTTATGATGATGCACTAGGTCCATAGCTGGGACTTTGTGTATGTTCTCGAAATGAGTTTGTCGAGTGCTCATTAAGAAACTTTCTATACAAGTTTCTGAACGAATTCCTTAAGAAAAGTTCTCCAAAAGTTCCTTATGAAAGAATCCTTTGAATCATCTGGTCGTCACAAACGTTTCGACTACTTGTGGAGCCAAAACGGCTACTTATGAGTCAGCTATCCATGTTTCAGTTAACACTGCGCAAAACTGATTCCGAACGACGGTTACAGACTAGTTCTTGTGTAGTTGAATTCGATTTTCTCCATTATACTTCACTAAACATCTCCATATGAGATCCAATTACTTGTAGGGAAATGCAAGAGACCTCAGTTATGATGATGCACAAGGTCCATAGCAGGGACTTTGTGTATGTTCTCGAAATGAGTTTGTCGAGTGCTCATTAAGAAAGTTTCGATACAAGTTTCAGAACGAACTCCTTAAGAAAAGTTCTCCAAAAGTTCCCTATGAAAGAATCCTTTCAAGCATCTAGTCGTCCCAAACGTTTTGACTACTTGTGGAGCCAAAACTTACTCCGTATGAGTCAGATATCCATGTTCCAGTTAACACTGCGCAAAACTGATTCTGCACGACAGTTACAGACTAGTTCTTGTGTAGTTGCATTCGATTTTCTCCATTCTACTTCACTAAACATCTCCATATGAGATTTAATTACTTGTAGGAAATCCAAGGGACCTCAGTTATGATGATGCACTAGGTCCATAGCTGGGACTTTGTGTATGTTCTCGAAATGCGTTTGTCGAGTGCTCATTAAGAAAGTTTCTATACAAGTTTCTGAACGAACTCCTGAAGAAAAGTTCTCCAAAAGTTCCCTATAAAAGAATCCTTTGAAGCATCTGGTCGTCACAAACATTTTGACTACTTTTGGAGCCAAAACGGACTCCGTATGAGTCAGATATCCATGTTTCAGTTAACACTGCGCAAAACTGATTCTGAACGACAGTTAGAGACTAGTTCTTGTGTAGTTGAATTCGATTTTCTCCATTCTGCTTCACTAAACATCTCCATATGAGATCCAATTACTTGTAGGGAAATGCAAGAGACCTCAGTTATGATGATGCACTAGGTCCGTAGCTGGGACTTTGTGTATGTTCTCGAAATGAGTTTGTCGAGTGCT
>NW_025231274.1:4413-5614 GCF_018294505.1 Triticum aestivum
GTCACAAACATTTTGACAACTTGTGGAGCCAAAGCGGACTCCGTATGTGTCAGGTATCCACGTTTCAGTTAACACTGTGCAAAACTGATTCCGAACGACAGTTACAGACTAGTTCTTGTGTAGTTGAATTCGATTTTATCCATTCTACTTCACTAAACATCTCCATATGAGATCCAATTACTTGTAGGGAAATGCAAGAGACCTCAGTTATGATGATGCACTAGGTCCATAGCTGGGACTTTGTGTATGTTCTCGAAATGCGTTTGTCGAGTGCTCATTAAGAAAGTTTCTACACAAGTTTCTGTAGGAACTCCTTAAGAAATGTTCTCCAAAAGTTACTTATGAAAGAATACTTTGAAGCATCTTGCCGTCACAAACGTTTTGACTACTTGTGGAGCCAAAACGGACTCCGTATGAGTCAGATATCCATGTTTCAGTTAACACTGCGCAAATCTGATTCCAAACGATAGTTACATACTTCTTCTTGTGTAGTTGCATTCGATTTTTTCCATTCTACTACACTAAACATCTCCATATGAGATCCAATTACTTGTAGGGAAATGCAAGAGACCTCAGTTATGATGATGCACTAGGTCCATAGCTGGGACTTTTAGTATGTTCTCGAAATGCGTTTGTCGAGTGCTCATTAAGAAAGATTTTATACAAGTTTCTGAACAAGCTCCTTAAGAAAACTTCTCCAAAAGTTCCCTATGAAAGAATCCTTTGAAGCATCTGGTCGTGACAAACGTTTTGACTACCTTTGGAGCCAAAACAGACTCCGTATGAGTCAGATATCCATGTTTCAAATAACACTTCGTAAAACTGATTCTGAACGACAGTTAAAGACTAGTTCTTGTGTAGTTGAATTCGATTTTCTCCATTCTGCTTCACTAAACATCTCCATATGAGATCCAATTACATGTAGGGAAATGCAAGAGACCTCAGTTATGATGATGCACTAGGTCCATAGCTGGGACTTTGTGTATGTTCTCGAAATGCGTTTGTCGACTGCTCATTAAGAACGTTTCTATACAAGTTTCTGAACGAACTCCTTAAGAATAGTTCTCCAAAAGTTCCCTATGAAAGAATCCTTTGAAGCATCTGGTCGTCACAAACATTTTGACAACTTGTGGAGCCAAATCGGACTCCGTATGAGTCAGATATCCATTCTACTTCACTAAACATCTCCATATGAGATCCA
>NW_025231274.1:10273-11682 GCF_018294505.1 Triticum aestivum
ATTCGATTTTCTCCATTCTACTTCACTAAACATCTCCATATGAGATCCAATTACTTGTAGGGAAATGCAAGAGACCTCAGTTATGATGATGCACTAGGTCCATAGCTGGGACTTTGTGTATGTTCTCGAAATGCGTTTGTCGAGTGCTCATTAAGAAAGTTTCTATACAAGTTTCTGAACGAACTCCTTAAGAAAAGTTCTCCAAAAGTTCCCTATGAAAGAATCCTTTGAAGCATCTGGTTGGCACAAACATTTTGCCTACTTGTGGAGCCAAAACGGACTCCGTATGAGTCAGATATCCATGTTTCAGTTAACACTGCGCAAAACTGATTCTGAACGACAGTTACAGAGTAGTTCTTGTGTAGTTGCATTCGATTTTCTCCATTCTACTTCACTAAACATCTCCATATGAGATCCAATTACTTGTAGGGAAATGCAAGAGACCTCAGTTATGATGATGCACTAGGTCCATAGCTGAGACTTTGTGTATGCTCTCGAAATGCGTTTGTCGAGTGCTCATTAAGAAAGTTTCTATACAAGTTTCTGAACGAACTCCTGAATAAAAGTTCTCCCAAAGTTCTCTATGAAAGAATCCTTTGAAGCATTTGGTCGTTACAAACATTTTAACTACTTGTGGAGCCAAAATGGACTCCGTATGAGTCAGATATCCATGTTTCAGTTAACACTGCGCAAAACTGATTCTGAACGACAGTTAGAGACTTGTTCTTGTGTAGTTGAATCCGATTTTCTCCATTCTGCTTCACGAAACATCTCCATATGAGATCCAATTACTTGTAGGGAAATGCAAGAGACCTCAGTTATGATGATGCACTAGGTCCATAGCTGGGACTTTGTGTATGTTCTCGAAATGCGTTTGTCGAGTGCTCATTAAGAAAGTTTCTATACAAGTTTCTGAACGAACTCCTTAAGAAAAGTTCTCCAAAAGTTCCCTATGAGAGAATCCTTTGAAGCATCTGGTTGGCACAAACATTTTGCCTACTTGTGGAGCCAAAACGGACTCCGTATGAGTCAGATATCCACGTTTCAGTTAACACTGCGCAAAACTGATTCTGAACGACAGTTACAGACTAGTTCTTGTGTAGTAGAATTCGATTTTCTCCATTCTACTTCACTAAACATCTCCATATGAGATCCAATTACTTGTAGGGAAATGCAAGAGACCTCAGTTATGATGATGCACTAGGTCCATAGCTGGGACTTTGTGTATGTTCTCGAAATGCGTTTGTCGAGTGCTCATTAAGAAAGTTTCTATACAAGTTTCTGAACGAACTCCTTAAGAAAAGTTCTCCAAAAGTTCCCTATGAAAGAATCCTTTGAAGCATCTGGTTGGCACAAACATTTTGCCTACTTGTGGAGCCAAAACGGACTCCGTATGAGTCAGATATCCA
>NW_025231275.1:0-7065 GCF_018294505.1 Triticum aestivum
TTTTCGCCATCTCTTCTCTCTAGACAGGAGTGCTCAAAATTTGTAATGTAGTGGACTATGAAACTTGAAAAATACTTGATAAACAGTGACACAAAAGATAGGAAAGTGTAGCTTGAAATGATCATGCGTTATTTATATATTCATTCAGGATAGATAGAAAAGCACTTTTCTATCATAAATCCATTGGTTCAATTATCCATGTTAATTCTATGCATAACAATTCTATATGCTGCCCACTTGACCAACATACTACTATTATTTATAACAGGAAACAGTAATGAAATGTAATGTACCAGTATATATTTATACAATGTGATGGCAGTAGGAACAAGGCTTTCCCATGTGTAGCAAACCTCATCAGCTTGAACAAGAATTACAAATTTAGTCTATACATGGCTTAAAACTTACTTCACGATTATTAAGGTACAAGCCGAATCAGAACACATGAACAGCGGGTAATGGCCAATCTAGTACCGTATCGAAGCAATTCAAAGTTGTTAAGGTAGAAGCCAAAGTCTGAAGTTGCTTTTTTCGTTGGTTCATCCTGTACAGATTGCATTTTAGATATGCTCAATCTAGCGGAACCCAAAAGGTATCACCATGAAACAAAAAACACTGTTTAACTATAAAATCCACACTTATGGTTGTAGAGGAGGAACAACAAGCGTAAGTACTTGCATCTGATTCAGAAGATAAAAGAGAGTAGCAAAAATTAAATTGACCATTAACAGCAAATCAAGGAAAGGAGAAGGTGCATGATAACTAGCTAAGGAGCCCAGGCTAACTAGTCCTCTGCACTGAATTTGGTGTAAGGTGCATATATTGATACTACAGAGCCTTATTTCAAATATCTGCTGTATCCTCACTGTGATGTTATAATTCAGAATTTATGAAACATTTAACAAACCTTCTCAAAAGGCTAGCTTCTAATGAAATCGATTTTCCAAGAGCTATTATTGAATACAATATGAAATTAGGAAGCATATCATGCGCAAAGCTTGTTGCGCAATACAAAAACAGTAAACTTTACCAAGATGAGATACACCTGAATGCTGACCTTAGGGAATAAAGCATCCACTCAGCTTGTTATGCAAAAAGCACCTAAGAAACAACATGCAGGCTATCAGATTAACAAGTTTCCCTCACTGTCCAACAAACAATTTAAACAACTGGAGGTGCAGCAACTCCTACAGGAAGAAAATAGAATTCCTACCTGTAAAAGTATTTCTTTTTTCAGGCCCATACAAGCTAGTAATCTACATGTAACAGTGTACAGGTTTAATCACGGAATCTGAGCAGAGAAGGGATGCAGAGGTACGGTGCTCACCGAAGAGGTCTGTAGGCGATGCAGCGGTCGGATTGCAGGTCGGCGTTCGCCGTCATGCAGCAAAGGGGGTCGCGGCAGGATGCATGGTCGCGTGGGACACGAGGCAGAGGAGGTCGGGGTCGCCGTCGTCCAGCCCAACATGCGCGAGCGGACCAAGCTAAGGGCGCCCGCCATCCAAGAGGCGGAGAGGGCGCGAGGGGGCGCTGTGTGCGACAGAGAGGAGCCGCTGGAGATGCGACGTCGATGCAGGTGACACCGCAGCCGAAAACCTAGCCATCGGCTAGGGGTCGTGGGCGAGCGTCGGAAACCGGGTGCGGCGGATCCAACCGACCTGGAGGACGGAGGGGTCAGAGACCAGGTTGTGAGTGTGTTGCGCGGTGGCCGACGTCGCCGAAATCGGCGTGCGTTGGTCGCGGTACGAGGGTTCGCACGAGAGAGAGAAATGGGTTGCGGGAGGGATGATTTGGTTGGGGAGCGACGGATCTGGCACCGGCGGAGCCGCGGAGCGTCGAGCTGAGGTGAGGGGGAGGCCCAGCGGCGAGCTATGGGAGGACAGAGGCGAGGATGTGGTGGGTGGCGACGATGGGGAATCGGGAGGAGGGAGATAGGAGCGGCGCACAGGAGGGGGGTCTTAGGGTTACCTCCTTTTGTACTAGGAACGGTTAGACGGGCTTTAGCGGGCTTCAGCGGGCTTGCACGGGCTTACCAGACCGTCCATGACGATTTCCGAAAATGTCATTAGAAATTCGTCATGGATTAACACATTTCTTGTAGTGAAAGGGCCAAACTGTTACCGTCGACTGCCTAGTGTGGCCACCGCCTTCTCTAACTATACATGTGTGTTGAGTGTGCGTGCTGACAAGGTGGCGCCAGCTGCTATCGAGGGCTCTGGTGTAGCAGCCGGTGTGTTGTGTGTGCGTGCTTCCTCTCTGAATATTTAACACTATTTTTTCTGTGAATTTCTTCTGTATCTTGTACACTGCAGGGTACCAAGTAGAGACAAACTCCAGGGTACCAAGTAGAGACAAACCGATGCACTATGGTATGTGGCCTTCTATCAAGATCTAATTAAGTTTAGATTCCTCCCTAGGTCTTGGAGAGATGATTTCTGCAACTGTATAAATATGTCCACATGTTCTATTTGGAGTTTTCTCCCTAGGCATTTCTTTTTCTATCCTTGTTGTCTCCTGCAGCCCGGTGAATAAGTATTTCAGAAATAAGTTTAATCCGATTCTAGGAAGAAAATTACATTGTTACATTGTGGCAGTGCTACAGTAAGAATACAGAGGTTTAAATCTATTTATTTTTGTACTACGCACATGTATTAGTGAGTCAATTTAGAGTAGTAGTACTACCATTGGTCGTGCACCTACTAGTACTAGTACCAAGGCCACGTGTTCGCTCACTATATATCAACCTGGAGGCACAAACAGAGATAGCACTTGCCAACACAGTGACACAATGCATTTTTTCTTCAACTCCTTTGCTCCATCAGTAGGTCGCCCTCCTCAATAGTGCTCCTGACAAGTGATCCTAAATCTTCTTTCTTCATTTTATTCCTCTCTTTTTATTTTGATAACTTGACACTCTAATTTTCTAACAATGATCTCTTGTTTCCGGTATGCAGGTCTGGGTAGCTTCGTAACAGCTGTGTCGTTGCATGGCGCACAATAGAGCTTCAGAGGGCGATCACGATGGCTGTTGTGGAACTGAACCGCGATCAACCAAGGTTTAGTTCTCTACCAAGCGATTCGGCATATTTGGATTTCACTACTATGATTTCTCTGTTTTTTGCATTTGCCAACTCAATTGCTATTGAACTGACCTATTTAGTTGATCTGGTTCGAAGTTACGCATTTATCACTAGGGTGTGATTCCGAACTAATTTTTTTGTGCCCCATGGATCTTGGTGGTTAATTTTATCATCTCATGCACTCGAATCAAAGTAAACCTATACATCCTAACCACCATCTCAGTACCTCTTAACAGAACCATTTGCCTCTTATTTCTATAGATCTATTAGTGGCCATGGCTCTTAGCTATGTTGCATGCCGTTTGAGTTGACTTGGCATTTAAGTGTTCAATATTGTCAGTGCCTTGATAAATATTTAGTTTCATGTGTAAACTTGTTGAGATATTAACATTAGAAGCTTACACCAGCAAGGTCGACGAGCGGTGGCTCCACGCCATGGACATAGTTTGTTGGTGATGCCATTTTTTGTTGGATTTATATGGCCTCAAATGCTGCTGCTATAATACTTGAGTTCTGCAATGTATGTTCTATTATGTTATCACTTCTACGTCAACTTGATTATACTTTCATTTGACACATATCTATTTGATTAATTTGTAGCAACCTCATGTTTATTGTTGATTTATACTAGATACTTTGTTATTCTCATTTGTAGGCACAATAAGATCTAAGGATTTTGGAAAGCATGTAATTTGATTTTCAAGTTTCTTCTACTATCTACTCATATCTACAAATGTCTAATGTTGTTGTGAATATGGTAGGTATGATTGGGTAGCAGGCTACTTGGTGATGTCCATCACAATCTGCCATGACATATAGTTGCCATCAGGAGAGTCGACAACAAGAACACGAGTGACAACCTTAGTAGTGAATTGGATTGAACTACTTCCTAATCCTTGATGTGTGATATATTGTGTCAATATATGTTGTATATTATCATTTCATGGAGGATATGATAAATTTCTTTGGAAATATTGTACTTTGGAAATATTTGTGTAACGTATGGTACTTTGGAAATATTGTTCTGGTCCAAAATTCGTATTATGATTTACATGATGCATTATGCTAAAAGTGTATTTGATCAAAGTTGGGCCGAAAGAAATGGATGAGACCAAATTTAAATTGATGCTAAATCCATGACGGTTCCTGTGACAAAAAAATGGTGTCCACGTAGGTAGCCACATCATTCCACGTGGCATTGGTCCATGACGGTCTGTACCGTCACAGCCTAGTTTGGGCTTGGGCGGGCCTGAGGTAGTTCCATGACTGTGACGCCCGGATAATTACGCTACATTAATCCCTGTTAATGATGCCATGTCACCACAATTAATGTTGTTGATCTCGCGTTAGTTCAAAACCGGTTCAAATTAAAAATTCAAAATCAAGCAGACAATAGAAGCTTTCCGATATTCAAACTAAAATGTTCAATAAATAGTAGATAAATCAGAGGCTAGGATAAAATTGTAAACAACATTATTGAAATTTGATAAGTCATTTAAACAACCTCAAACAGTGGTTGAATACATTATTTAATAACCTTTTAATTAATCTATATCTAATATGAAATAGTATTTCACCCAAACTAGTTTTTAGTGCTAGGATCTAATGCACTGCAATTTATGAGCTTGCTCCCATATTTAAAAAAAATTCAATTAGGTGCTAAACTTTTTTTTTGGAAAAACAGAAAAGGATAAATAAAAAAGGAAAAGAAAACAGAGAACCCCCCACCCCCGGGCCACGGCCCAGTTGGCCTAGCGACCCGGTCGGCCCAACCGCCCCTCTCTGGCCTACTTAGGCCTCCCCCCACCAAACCCTAGCCCACACCCCACTACCCCGATCCCCTGTCTCTCTCGCTCGGTTCCTCTCCTCCCCCACGACCCGATCTGGATCGGGCAACTGCCCCGACCCCATCTCCCCACATCGGCAGCGCCCCAACCCCGTCGCCGGACTACCCCACTGCTGCACCCGCCTCCGCCACCACTGCCGTGGTGACACCCGCCCTCATCGGTGCCTCGCTAACCCGACTGGGTCCGCCGCTGCTCCTCGCGGCGCCGACGAGCACACCTGCGCCCAAGGGCTGCCACCTTCGCCCCTCAACTTCACCGTCCTCGCGCCGCACCTGCAGCACCACCGTCGCCGCCCAGATCACTCGCCGTCCTCTCCATCCTCGACCTCGTCCCCGCCGTCGCTGGACTCCGCCGCCTCAACCTCCATCGAGCCCGCTGCCCTGGACCCTAGTCCCCGCCGGTGAGGCCACCTTCGGCCTCCACTCCCTCCTCTCTTCGCCGTGGAAGCACGCTCACCGCCCCACCGTAGCTGTCCCGCGCGCGCCAGCGGTCACCCCCGACGCCGTGCGCGCCTGTTGGCCGTCCACCGCGCCGGGCCAAACTCACCGCTCCCCGAATGCCTCCCCTGCGCCGCGCCTTGCTCGCGTCGGCCATCTCCGTGACCGAACGCGCCACCCGCGCGCGCCCTCCTCCCCTGTGCCCGCTCACGCGCTCCCATAGCCGGCCGGCGCCCCGCTGTGCCCCCCTGCACCTAGCTGCTGCTGCCGTGCTGGGCCTCGTTCCCTCGCCACTGCTCGTTGGAGCCGCCACGTCGCGCCAAGCCACCTCCCGCGCTGTCCCGTTCACCACGCCCGGCGCCCGTAACCACCACCGCTTGCCCCGGGAGCGCTGCCCCGCCTCGCCGGCGTTGCTGCTGCCTCGCCGCTGGTGGCCGGACTGGCCCCGCCGCGCCGCTGGTCTCGCCCGAGGCCAGCGCCCGGGTTGGCCCCTGTCGGGCGCCCCCGCGCCCGTTACCAGTAGCGCCCTCCCCTGTTTGGCCCCCTGGGGCCTATGACGAATGGGGCCCACGCCCAGAATGAAAATAAAAAATTAATTAAATAAATAAATAATGAAATTAATTAATTAATTAACCAATTAATTAACTTAATTAATTCTGATTAAATTAACCAAATAAGATTAATTAACCTAATGATTAGTTAACCTAATTAACTACTGTTAATTAGCTAATTAATTAGTATGATAGTGGGGCCCACCCACTAATTAATTTTGATTAGATTAATTAAACTGTTTAATTAAAATGTGTCACTGACCAGTGGGACCCACTGGTCAGGTTGACCAAGTCAACTCTATTGACTGCTGATGTTAGCATGACATCATGCTGATGTCATTAATTCATTTTCAAATTAATTAATTAATTAATTAAATTCTAGAAATTAATAAAATCTTTAGAAAATCATATCTTTTAATCCGTAACTCGGGTGAAAATACTTTCTACATGAAAGTTGCGCAGAACGACGAGATGAATCCGGATATGCAGCCCGTTCGTCCGCCACGCACCCCTAACATATCAAACTCGCAACTTTCTCCCTCCGGCTCCTCTGCCCGAAAGCGCGAAACACCGGGGATACTTTCCCGGATGTTTCCCCCCTTCACCGGTATCACCTCATACCGCTTTAGGGCACCTCTAGCACCGATATGTGTCATGTCATGCATCGTTATGCATGTGTTTGCTCAAATATTTATTGTTTCTTCCCCCTCTTCTCTCGCTAGACACCGAGACCGACGCCGCTGCTACCCTAGTTCGACTACGGTGTTGATGACCCCTCTCTCTTGCCAGAGCAACCAGGCAAGCCCCCCCCTTTGATCTCCAGATATCGCCTACTCTTCTCTATACTGCTTGCATTAGAGTAGTGTAGCATGATACTGCTTTCCGTTATTCCTATCCTGATGCATAGCCTGTCCTTGCTACTACTGTTGTTACCATTACCTGCTATCCTACTGCTTAGTATAGGATGCTAGTGTTCCATCAGTGGCCCTACACTCTTGTCCGTCTGCCATGCTATACTACTGGGCCGTGATCACTTCGGGAGGTGATCACGGGCATATGCTATATACTTTACACTGTTACATTACTGGTGATACTGTTTGGAGATGGGGGCTGAAGGGGCAGGTGGCTCCATCCAGGTAGAGGTGGGCCT
>NW_025231275.1:9762-11677 GCF_018294505.1 Triticum aestivum
CCCACCGCACCCTCCCCCACTCCACCGCCGCCGCCGACACCCCGCACCTTCCCCCGGCCCGCTCCACCGCCGCCACCGACACCCGCACCCTTCCCCACTTTTTGAAGATATTTTTAACTAACAAATTTGATGATATTTTTAAATAAAAAATTTGATGATATCTTCAAATAACAAATTTGATGATATTTTCAATTAAAAGTAAAAAAACAAATTTGATACTATTTTCAAAAAAAATTTGATGATATTTGATGATATCTTCTGTTCTAGTCCTCATGAAAATAACAAATTTGATAAAAAAACAAATTATTAGATGCAACAAGAAATAATGAAAAAAAATGTTACTAATGGCGCACTAGAGAAGGGTGCGCCATTGCTGTCAGAAAAAAAAAGTTACTAATGGCGCACCAGAGGAGGGTGCGCCATTGCTATCAGAAAAAAAACTACTAATGGCGCACCAGAGGGTGGTGCGCCATTGCTATAGTGTCTAGCTGGATACCCCTTCGCCCGATACCCCCTTCCCTCTTCCTCGCCAGATCCCCCTTCCCTCCGCCGCCGCACCCGCTCCGACGACCCCCGGCCCGCTCCAACGACCCCCGCGCCCGCTCCACACCCGCTCCGACTCCCCCGCGCCCGCTCCGACGACCCTCGCGCCCGCTCCACACCCTAGCACCTCCCCACTTCCCCTTCCCTCGCACTGCTTCACCCGACTAGGTCGTCCCCATCAACACCGCATCGTCCCCGCGACCACCATCGTCCCCGCACCCCACCAAGGAGTCCAGGAGCTCTGCAGTGTTCTTTTACGTCATCTACGGCCAACCGTTCAAGCTCGATGACTCTGCATCATGCGGATCGAGGTCTTCTTCCACCTCCGGCCACCGCGGCCTCACCGTCGATCCGCGTCACCTCGTCAACCCCGGCCGCGCACGAGCTCGCCATCGTCTTCCTCTCGGTGAGCTGCACTGGTTCCCCTTCCCCCCCTTCGATTTCATCGCCGTAGACTGTCGCACCACCGCGCCCCAGCTCCTGGTTGCCGCTCCCCGTGGCCGTGCTCCCCTCAGCCCCTGGCCCCGCCCAGGCGCGCTCACCGCACCCTAGCACCGCCCGTGCAGTGCGTGCGTGGGTGTGCGTCCGTTCGTTCCATTGGGATGGATTGGTGTGTCAAGTGCTATCTAGTTTGTTCTGTGTTTGGGCTACGATGTGGAAGATGAGATTTAATTTGGCTGAACAGATGAACATCAAGTTGGGAGGCAACCGATTTGTACACATCAATTTTATCAGATTAGTTAGTTCCACATTTTCTGAGGTTTAGGTACTTGCGATTTTGCTATCCTGAACCCGAGGGCACAGGGAAAGCATGAATGGATGTATTCTTTTTTCGAGCAAGCTGGTACTGTACTGTTGGTAATATTTTGCAGTACTCCTATAATTTTTATATTCAGGGTTGGATTTGTTTCCCCAAAGCTATTACGTTACCATGTTATCATTATTAGTTGGTTGCTGCCTTTCGGTTCTTTTGGTTACAGACAGGTAGATTTTGTGGTACGAGTGGTTGTAAAGTCTCTCTCTCGGTAGTTGGCAGTTGGCACATACTCGGCTCAGTGTGAGTAGCTTGCTCACTCCACTGAATCTGATGACACAAAGGGGAGCTTAGGCTTACAAAGATTGTAAAGTTAGTATTCCACTATGCAATGCAAGGATCCGATGCATTCGTTGTTGCACCTGCTAATGTCCTGATGCAGTGATGCACATGCTACTGATAAAAGCAATTGGGCTGCTAGTGAAATGGAGCACTCCTAATAAAATTTCTATTATTGGTCTCCTATAAAATTATGAATCATGCAATATACCTTGTTACTAAGTGCATAATCAAGTGCCCTTTAGTTATTTACTATTTCAGAATGTCTTAAGCTGACAC
>NW_025231276.1:0-965 GCF_018294505.1 Triticum aestivum
ACCGCCGGCGCGACACCTTCCACCCAAATCACCGACCCCTCCACCAAATAAGCACCGCCCTAAGCCATGGTACACACAGTATAGCCAGGATCTCAAGGAGCATTTGGCAGCGGAGAAGCAAATCGCAGCTGCACGCGCGGATGAGGTCGCGATGGCTGCCATCGTGCCGACCCCCAGATCTTGGAGGAGCACCTCGTCGCCGAGGCCACCGTCGACGCCTCGCGCGCCGACGCCGCGACGCGGTTGGCTGCTTTGAATGATAATTCATGGCGTTTTCTTGAGGCCACTATCGGTGCCTTCGACAAAGACTACGAGGTGTTTTCTCAGCGTGCACGTGCTTACCTCATCTTGAGAGCCAGCAGGTTGTGCCCGGAGCGGCTCAGGCAACTCACCACTGCGACGAGGGCACCCACGATGCGGAGGCCTCGCCCTCTTCCATGTCCAAGGAGCCAATCGTCATCAATATCTCCGACAATGAGGAGTAGCTTGTCTTATTAGCTCACTATAAGGACCCATGTTCAGTTTGCTAGCTATTGCCTTTCCTTAACAAATTCTAGTGAATTGTATTATCTACTTTTACCATGCAATCTTTTGCTCTAGTGTATATGTTCAATATGTCGTGCAATGTGGTGTTTAGTTAACTGTTTGGTTCAATTCTGCAAATGTGATGTTCAATTCTTCAGGGTGCAATTTTCCAAGTTGTCAAGCATGCTTGGTTTGGTTAACTGTCTGATCTTCTATTAGGAGTATGTTATATTGTGCAATGTGGTGCTCAGTTAACGTTTGGTTCATTTGTTTTTGTGTTTAGTTAACTATTTGGTTCAATTCTGCAATGCGATGTTCAATTGTTGTGGGTGCATTCTGTTATTGTATACCATGTGAGAAATAAATCGAATTTGGCTGTACTAAATACATGAGAAACAAATACAATTGCTATATTTCCAAGTTGTTAAGCATGCTTGGTT
>NW_025231276.1:975-2050 GCF_018294505.1 Triticum aestivum
ACCGCCGGCGCGACACCTTCCACCCAAATCACCGACCCCTCCACCAAATAAGCACCGCCCTAAGCCATGGTACACACAGTATAGCCAGGATCTCAAGGAGCATTTGGCAGCGGAGAAGCAAATCGCAGCTGCACGCGCGGATGAGGTCGCGATGGCTGCCATCGTGCCGACCCCCAGATCTTGGAGGAGCACCTCGTCGCCGAGGCCACCGTCGACGCCTCGCGCGCCGACGCCGCGACGCGGTTGGCTGCTTTGAATGATAATTCATGGCGTTTTCTTGAGGCCACTATCGGTGCCTTCGACAAAGACTACGAGGTGTTTTCTCAGCGTGCACGTGCTTACCTCATCTTGAGAGCCAGCAGGTTGTGCCCGGAGCGGCTCAGGCAACTCACCACTGCGACGAGGGCACCCACGATGCGGAGGCCTCGCCCTCTTCCATGTCCAAGGAGCCAATCGTCATCAATATCTCCGACAATGAGGAGTAGCTTGTCTTATTAGCTCACTATAAGGACCCATGTTCAGTTTGCTAGCTATTGCCTTTCCTTAACAAATTCTAGTGAATTGTATTATCTACTTTTACCATGCAATCTTTTGCTCTAGTGTATATGTTCAATATGTCGTGCAATGTGGTGTTTAGTTAGCTGTTTGGTTCAATTATGCAAATGTGATGTTCAATTCTTCAGGGTGCAATTGTCCAAGTTGTCAAGCATGCTTGGTTTGGTTAACTGTCTGATCTTCTATTAGGAGTATGTTATATTGTGCAATGTGGTGCTTAGTTAACGTTTGGTTCATTTGTTTTTGTGTTTAGTTAACTATTTGGTTCAATTCTGCAATGCGATGTTCAATTGTTGTGGGTGCATTCTGTTATTGTATACCATGTGAGAAATAAATCGAATTTGGCTGTACTAAATACATGAGAAACAAATACAATTGCTATATTTCCAAGTTGTTAAGCATGCTTGGTTTGGTTAACTATCTGATCTTCTATTAGGAGTATGTCATATTGTGCAATGTGGTGCTCAGTTAACGTTTGGTTCATTAGTTGTGGTGTTTAGTTAACTCTTTGGTTAAATTC
>NW_025231276.1:7269-8372 GCF_018294505.1 Triticum aestivum
TGACGCTCAACCTAGTAATGATAATGATGTGGAGATAGAACATGTTGTTGATCTTGATAACCCAGAACCCAAGAATAAAAGATATGATAAGAGAGATTTCGTTGCTAGGAAACATGGTAAAGAGAGAGAACCGTGGGTTCAGAAACCCATGCCATTTCCTCCTAAACCATCCAAGAAAAAGGATGATGAGGATTTTGAGCGCTTTGTTGAAATGCTTTGACCTGTCTTTTTGCGTATGCGTTTGACTGATATTCTAAAAATGTCTCCTTATGCTAAGTATATGAAAGATATTGTTACAAATAAAAGAAAGATACCAGAAGCTGGAATTTCCACCATGCTTGCTAATTATACTTTTAAGGGTGGAATACCAAAGAAACTAGGAGATCCAGGAATACCAACTATACCATGCTCCATTAAAAGAAACTATGTTAAAACTGCTTTATGTGATCTTGGAGCCGGTGTTAGTGTTATGCCCTTCTCTTTATATCATAGACTTGATTTGAATAAGTTGACACCAACTGAAATCTTTTTGCAAATGGCTGACAAGTCAACTACTATACCCATCGGTATTTTTGAGGATGTGCCTGTCGTGGTTGCAAATTTTACTATTTTAATGGACTTTGTTATCCTTGATATTCTCGAGGACGATAGTATGTCGATCATCCTTGGTAGACCCTTTTTGAATACTGCAGGGGCTGTTATTGATTGCAACAAGTGTAATGTTAATGGTAATGAGCATACGGTACACTTTCCAAAGAAACAACCTCAAGTTAATAGCATCAATCTATTGGAAAAATTTCAACTATTGCTATTGGAGGTTTTGAGTTCCCTAATCCTACTGTCAGAAAGAAACATGATATTCTTATTGTTGGGTTCATGCATATCCCGGTTGAGGTAACCTAGTTGTAACATCCCAAATTTTCAATTTGGAATGTTATACATAGGTCATTCATGTATATCATATTTTATTGCATTTCGTTTCGCGATCCTCGAAATTCTAAGCAACTCAAGGACCCTCGGAGAGAGTTGGGGATTTCACCGTTTTCATATTTGAATTTTATCAAATATCGAAACAAGGATCATTTGTTTTATCATTTTTCTCT
>NW_025231276.1:9698-11675 GCF_018294505.1 Triticum aestivum
TGCAAGCATCCGCAACTACAACAAAAGTATTAAGGTAAACCTAACCATAGCATGAAACATATGGATCCAAATCAGCCCCTTACGAAGCAACTCATAAACTTGGGTTTAAGCTTCTGTCACTCTGGCAACCCATCATCTACTTATTACTTCCCAATGCCTTCCTCTAGGCCCAAATAATGGTGAAGTGTTATGTAGTCGACGTTCACATAACACCACTAGAGGTTAGACAACATACATCTCATCAAAATATCGAACGAATACCAAATTCACATGACTACTAATAGCAAGACTTCTCCCATGTCCTCAGGAACAAACGTAACTACTCACAAAGCATATTCATGTTCATAATCAGAGGGGTATTAATATGCATAAAGGATCTGAACATATTATCTTCCACCAAGTAAACCAACTAGCATCAACTACAAGGAGTAATCAACACTGCTAGCAACCTACTAGTACCAATCCCGGACTTGGAGACAAGAATTGGATACAAGAGATGAACTAGGGTTGTGAGAGGAGATGGTGCTGGTGAAGATGTTGATGGAGATTGCCCTCCCCCGATGAGAGGAGCGTTGGTGATGACTATGGCGATGATTTCCCCCTCCCTAAGGGAAGTGTCCCCGGCAGAACAGCTCTGCCGGAGCCCTAGATTGGTTCCGCCAAGGTTCCGCCTCGTGGCGGCGGAGTCTCGTCCCGAAAGGTTTCTTATGATTTTTTCCTTGACGAAAGACTTCATATAGCAGAAGATGGCCACCGGAGAGCCAACAGGGGGCCCACGAGGCAGGGGGGCGCGCCCCCCACCCTCGTGGCCAGGTGGGTCCCCCTCTGGCGTACTTCTTCCGCTCAATATTTTTTATTATTTCCAAAAATGACTTTCGTGGAGTTTCAGGACTTTTGGAGTTGTGCAGAATAGGTCTCTAATATTTGCTCCTTTTCCAGCCCAGAATTCCAGCTGCCGGCATTCTCCCTCCTTATGTAAACCTTGTAAAATAAGACAGAATAGGCATAAGTATTGTGACATAACGTGTAGTAACAGCCCATAATGCAATAAATATCGATATAAAAGCATGATGCAAAATGGATGTATCAACTCCCCCAAGCTTAGACCTCACTTGTCCTCAAGCGGAAGCCGATAACGATAAATATGTCCACATGTTTAGAGGTAGAGGTGTCGATAAAATAAAATACGGACATGAGGGCATCATGATTATTCTCATAACAGCAACATATATGAATATTGTCATATGATTTCTTATGCTCAAGTAATAACCTATTCACAATGGAAAAGTATGAATCAGAAACTTTATTGAGAACTAACAAACTATAATCTCAGTCATTGAAGCACTTGCAATTTATCATAACATCAGAAAGAGTCTATGTCAGAGCTTTGTAGCAAGTCCACATACTCAACTATCATTTAGTCTTTCATAATTGCTAACACTCACGCAGTACTTGTGGTTACAGAGTTTTAATCGGACACAGAGAAAGATAGGGGCTTATAGTTTCGCCTCCCAACCTTTTACCTCAAGGGTAATGCCAACAATAATAACTCATGCTGACTTACATCCAATTAGATATATCTATCAGGATCTTTCCAACACCCTGTGCTTGCCAAAGGATAAAAGATAAAAAGGAAAGGTGAAGATCACCATGACTCTTGCATAAGGTAGAAGATAATAGTAAAAGATAGGCCCTTCGCAGAGGGAAGCAGAGGTTGCCATGCACTTTCAGGGTTGGATGCACAAAATCTTAATGCGAAAGAACGTCACTTTATATTGCCACTTGTGATATGAACCTTTATTATGCAGTCTGTCGCTTTTATTTCTTCCACATCACAAGATCGTATAAAGCTTATTTCCTCCACACCAATCAATCATACATATTTAGAGAGCAATTTTTATTGCTTGCACCGATGACAACTTACTTGAAGGATCTTACTCAATCCATAGGTAGATATGGTGGACTCTCATGGCAAAA
>NW_025231277.1:0-3421 GCF_018294505.1 Triticum aestivum
GCGCGATGATCAGTACAAGAACCGCGAGCCGTATGAACACCGATTCGATCGCAATGATCGACGTCGAGTGCGTACCCCTCCCCCAAGGGGTGGATCATACGCTCCTCGACAACGAGATGACAGACGGCAGCACAGTGCTGGGTGAAGATTTCCAGTCGACCCCAGAGAGCCAGGCTTTGATGCGAGATCCATTATCGTTCAAGGTTTGGTCGACAGGAATAGAGCTCACCGAGAAGGCCATGACAGAGATGTTCCCTCCAGCAGCAGAGTTCATGTCTCAGGGCCGGAGTGTTTTAGCAGGGCCATCAGAGCCGCAGTGATTCCTCCCAACTTCAGGTTGGCGACTAGAGTTAGTAAATTCACTGGTGAGTCCAAGCCCGACACTTGGGTTGAGGACTACCGAGTGGCTGTCCAGATTGGCGGCGGCAACGATGAGGTAGCTATGAAGCACTTGCCTCTTATGTTGGAGGGTTCGGCCAGAGCATGGTTGAATCAGTTAGCACCCAGTAGTATTTACACTTGGGAAGATCTTGCCCGAGTGTTTGTCAGGACATTTGAAGGGACTTGCAAGCGACCAGTAGGGTTGACAGAGCTGCAGTCGTGTGTGCAAAACTCGAATGAGACTTTGAGAGATTACATCCAGAGATGGATCACCTTGCACCACACAGTTGAGAATGTGTCTGATCACCAGGCAGTCTGTGCTTTCAAGGAAGGTGTCAAGAATAGAGAGTTGAGTTTGAAATTCGGTCGGACAGGAGATATGACCCTGAGTCGGATGATGGAGATTGCCACCAAGTATGCTAATGGTGAAGAAGAGGATCGACTCCGGAGTGGTAAGTACAAGGCAGCCGCTAATGAAGCCGGCGGAGGGAACTCCAGTCAAAAACAGAAGCGCAAAGCCGAGCCAGCCGCCCCTGGAGAAGCCTTGGCTGTGACCCCAGGAAAGTTCAAGGGGAAACCCAAGGGTCCGTGGAACCCCAAGAAGGTAAAAGACCAAGATGGGAATGATGTGTTGGACTTGCCATGTCACATTCACACGAAGAAAGATGAAGAGGGTAAACTCATTTACCCGAAGCATACCACTCGACAGTGTCGGCTCTTGATTCAGCAGTTCCAAGGGAAGCAGCCCAAGGATAAGGAAAAGGAGTCGGACAAAGTTGAGGACAAGGAAGACAGTGATGGTGGATACCCCCAAGTCAATTCCACCCTGATGATTTTTGCTGACGTTGAAAGCAAAAGTCGATTGAAAGTTATCAATCGAGAAGTGAACATGGTCGCTCCGGCGATGCCCAATTATTTGAAATAGTCTCAGACCGCCATCACATTCGACCAGTCTGATCATCCGACACACATTGCCACCCATGGGAGGCAAGCGTTGGTGGTCGATCCAGTCGTCGAAGGTACTCGACTCACCAAAGTTCCGATGGATGGTGGCAGTGGTCTGAACATTTTGTATGCAGAGACGTTGAAAGGGATGGGCATTCCGATGTCCAGACTCAGCACCAGCAACATGAGCTTCCATGGAGTCATTCCTGGGAAGAAGGCTGAGTCACTCGGCCAAATTGCTCTCGATGTGGTTTTTGGTGGCAGCAAGAATTTTTGTAAGGAAAAGTTGACCTTTGAGGTCGTGGATTTCCAGAGTGTTTATCACACTATTCTGGGGAGGCCAGCATATGCGTGTTTCATGGCTCGACCATGTTATGTGTACCTCAAGCTAAAGATGCCAGGTCCTAAAGGTGTGATCACTGTCACTGGCAATCGGAAAAAGGCAGAAGAGTGTTTTCAGAAAGGCTCTATGATCGCCGATGCTCAGATGGCAGTGCTCGAGCTGCAAGAATACCAGAAAACTGCAGACCCGAGTGATTTGTTGCGAGCCAAGAAGCCCGCTACGGAGTCAGCATTTCAGTCGTCCAGGGAAACGAAACCGATTCATATTCATCCGACTGATCCCAATGCTGCTCCGACTCACATCTCAACAACACTCGACTCCAAATAGGAAGAAGCGCTCATCCAGTTCCTCCGTGAGAACTGGGACATCTTTGCATGGAAGCCTACTGACATGCCAGGTGTTCCCAAGGGGCTGGCTGAGCATCGTCTGCGAGTCGACTCAAAAGTCAAACCTGTCAAAGAAGATCTTCGACAGTCCGCCATCCAGAAGAGAAAGGCCATAGGCGAAGAGGTGGCTCGGCTCTTAGCAACAGAGTTTATCCGAGAAATTTACCACTCCGAGTGGCTCGCCAACGTTATCATGGTCCCTAAGAAGGATAAGTCACTACGCATGTGCATCGACTTCAAACATATCAATCTGGCCTGCCCGAAAGATCATTTTCCTCTCCCCCGCATCGACCAAATAGTCGACTCGACTGCGGGATGTGAGCGTTTGTCTTTTGTAGACGCATATTCCGGATACCATCAGATCCGTCTATATGGACCCGACGAGATCAAAACAGCTTTCATCACTCCATTCGGGTGCTTCTGTTATGTCACCATGCCATTCGGCCTCAAGAATGCCGGAGCCACGTTCATGAGGATGATTCAGAAGTGTTTACTCACTCAAATCAGTCGGAATGTGGAGGCTTACATGGATGACATTGTGGTCAAGTCATGGAAAGGTTCTGACCTATTGACTGACCTTGCTGAAACATTTGCCAATCTCAGGAGGTATGATATCAAGCTTAATCCATCAAAGTGCACATTCGGAGTTCCTGGCGAAAAGTTACTCGGTTTTCTCGTTTTCGAACGAGGAATCGACGCTAACCCAGAAAAAGTTGGCACTATACTCCGAATGAAACGCCCTGTGCGTGTGCATGATGTCCAGAAACTTACTGGATGCTTGGCCGCTTTAAGTCGATTCATCTCTCGCCTCGGTGAAAAGTCATTGCCTCTTTACCGACTGATGAAGAAATCAGACAAGTTCGAGTGGACTCCAGAAGCTGATGCAGCGTTTGCAGAGCTCAAAGCTCTGCTCTCCACCCAGCCGGTGCTTGCTGTCCCAATCAGCAAGGAGCCGTTGCTGCTTTACATTGCAGCCACAGGACAAGTCGTCAGTACAGTACTTACGGTCGAGCGGGAAGAGGAAGGAAAGGCCTTCAAAGTTCAGCGCCCAGTGTATTATCTTTCTGTAGTATTAACTCTATCAAAGCAAAGATACCCTCATTATCAGAAGCTTGTGTATGGGATTTATATGACTGCTAAGAAGGTTGCTCATTACTTCTCTGATCATTCCATTACAGTCGTCAGCGACGCCCCATTATCAGAGATTCTGCACAACAGAGACGCAACTAGTCGAGTGGCGAAGTGGGCGATTGAACTTCTTCCCCTTGATATCAAGTTTGAGGCAAAGAAAGCCATCAAGTCCCAAGCAATAGCAGATTTCATCGCCGAGTGGATTGAACAACAGTTACCGACTCAAGTTCACTCG
>NW_025231277.1:3431-4685 GCF_018294505.1 Triticum aestivum
AGCACTGGACTATATTTTTTGATGGTTCCAAGATGCTGAATGGTCCCGGTGGTGGGGTAGTGTTGGTTTCCCCCCGAGGAGATAAGCTCAGATATGTGCTCCAGATTCACTTTGATTCTTCCAACAATGAAGCAGAATACGAAGCACTGTTGTATGGGTTGCGTATGGCCATTTCACTCGGCGTCCGTCGCCTCATGGTTTATGGCGACTCAGATCTGGTGGTTAATGAGGTAATGAAGGAGTGGGACGTCAGAAGTCCAGCCATGAATGGCTATTGTAATGCAGTGAGGAAGCTAGAGAAGAAGTTTGAGGGTTAGAGCTCGATCATATACCCCGACTGAAAAATCAAGCTGCTGATGATTTGGCGAAGATAGGGTCCAAGAGGGAAGCCATTCCCAGTGATGTGTGTTTGGAGCACATCCGCACACGTCGATTCAAGAGGATCCTTTCACTGAAGAAGCTCCACAACCAAAAAGTGCCACTGATCCGACTGAAGTTGAGGTCCCAGCAGTGGTCGACCTGATCATGGAAGTCGTGGTCATCACTCCCGACTGGACAGTACCGTACATCGCGTATATCCTGAGGAAAGAGCTCCCTGAGAACGAAGAAGAGGCTAGACAGATCATCCGCCGATCCAAGGCCTTTACTGTGATCACGGGACAGTTATTCAGAGAAAGCGTGACTGGAGTCAGCCAGAAGTGCATAACGCCAGAAGAAGGTCGGATAATTCTTGATGATATCCACTCAGGGACCTGTGGTCACCATGCGTCCTCTCGGACCATTGTGGCTAAAGCATACCGAGCGGGTTTTTACTGGCCAAAGGCAAATGAAATGGCAAAGGAAATAGTCGACAAGTGTGAAGGATGTCAGTTCTACTCCAATATGTCACACAAACCCGCCTTAGCATTGAAGACCATTCCCCTCGTCTGGCCTTTCGCTGTTTGGGGGTTGGATATGATCGGACCATTGAGAACTGGCAGGAGTGGTTTCACTCATTTGCTTGTGGTAGTCGACAAGTTTACGAAGTGGATCAAAGCTAAACCTATCAAGAACCTTGATGCGTGCACTGATGTCAGTTTCATCAGAGAGTTGATATTCAGATATGGAGTTCCACACAGCATCATCACTGACAATGGATCAAATTTTGATTCCGACAAGTTCAAAGCCTTTTGCGCCTCTCAGGGCACGCGAGTCGACTATGCTTCGGTCGCTCACCCCCAGTCGAATGGACAAGCAGAACGAGCAAATGGTCTA
>NW_025231277.1:4918-11675 GCF_018294505.1 Triticum aestivum
TTCTCAAAGGACTGAAACCTCGACTGATGCGTGATCTCAAGCATGCAGCAGGAGCGTGGGTTGATGAACTTCCGTCGGTTCTTTGGGGATTGAGGATCACTCCTAATCGGTCGACTCGGAGGACTCCATTCTTTATGGTCTATGGAGCTAAAGCAGTTCTGCCGAGTGACCTGCTTCACAATGCGCCCCGAGTCGAACTCTACTCTGAAGCTGAAGCGGAGCAAGCCCGGCAAGATGCAGTCGACCTCCTTGAGGAGGAGAGGGAGATGGCCCTGATCCGCTCGACCATCTATCAGTAGGACTTGCGTCGATTCCACGCTAGAAATCTGAGGAGGTGAGCCTTTCAAGAAGGAGATCTGGTCCTCCGAGTGGATCAACAGAAACCACACAAACTCGCTCCCACTTGGGAAGGTCCCTTCATCGTCACCAGAGTTCTTCACAATGGAGCCTACCATCTTTACAACGTCGAACGTCAGATCGATGAGCCTCGAGCTTGGAATGCGGAGCTGCTCCGCCCCTTTTACACTTAAGAACTCACTCGGGTGAGATGTAATAAAAGTACCTCTGTAGTTTGTTTATCTAAATCAAGAAAGTTATAATTTTCCCAGTGATTGTCATTACTTTTTGTTAACATTCCCCCCCAGTGGGTGGCTTAGCTGCGAATCCGTTTCGCCTAAGTTTGTAAAAAAAATCCTTACCGAGTGGCGAGCCGGCCTCTCACCCGGGGGTTTAGCTGCGAATCCGTTTCGCCTAAGTGTTTTAAAATCCTACCGAGTGGTGAGCCAGCCTCCCACTCGGGGGCTTAGCTGCAGTCCCAGTACTCACCTAAGTATTGAAAAATCCTACCGAGTGGAGAGCAAACCTCCCACTCGGGGGCTTAGCTGCAGTCCCAGTACTCGCCTAAGTATTGAAAAATCCTACCGAGTGGAGAGCAAACCTCCCACTCAGGGGCTTAGCTGCAGTCCCAGTACTTGCCTAAGTATTGAAAAATCCTACCAAGTGGAGAGCAAACCTCCCACTCGGGGGCTTAGCTGCAGTCCCAGTACTCGCCTAAGTGTTTTAAAATCCTACCGAGTGGAGAGCAAACCTCCCACTCGGAGGCTTAGCTGCAGTCCAAGTACTCGCCTAAGTGTTTTAAAATCCCACCGAGTGGTGAGCCAGCCTCCCACTCGGGGCTTAGCTGCAGCACAGTACTCGCCTAAGTATTGAAATATCCCACCGAGTGGAGAGCAAACCTCCCACTCGGGGGCTTAGCTACAGTCCAGTACTCGCCTAAGTATTGAAAAACCCTACCGAGTGGAGAGCAAACCTCCCACTCGGGGGCTTAGCCGCAGTCCAGTACTCGCCTAAGTAAGAAATCCATCCCAATCCGCAAGGACGACGAGGTGCAGGTCAACTGCTACCTTCTCCTTCGGAGCTGCGCCACAAGTACAACGTGCAGTCTATCCCAATCCGCAAGGACGACGAGGTGCAGGTCGACTGCTACCTTCTCCTTCGGAGCTGCGCCACAAGTACAACGTGCAGTCCATCCCAATCCGCAAGGACGACGAGGTGCAGGTCGACTGCTACCTTCTCCTTTGGAGCTGCGCCACAAGTACAACGTGCAGACCACCCCGATCCGCAAGGATGACGAGGTCAGCCGCAACTTGTACTTCATCCCTACCTGCAAGATCGATGAAGTGCAAGTCGACTGGATAGTCACCTCAAAGATGCTGCTCGAGCGTTGAAGTATACTCCGAATGAAAAGCAAAGTTCGCATCGAAGGCAAATAAAAGCACGCTCGGTGATAAACCAAATTCGGATAAACGTCCTATGGATTCAAAAGTGCTCGGGTGTTAAGCCCGTTAAAGTTTATCGGTTACAAAACCACTCGGCATTCCGAGGCAAATTTAAGGCAGAGCATAGAAGTTTTTTACTCCTCAAGTGGAGGACTGGAAGGAGCCACGAACTGGTCAAGGTCGATTCCATCAGCAATCCGGGTGGCAGCGGCGATGAAAGTCTCCATAGCTTTGAGAAATCTTACTTCTTGGTGTTCGCGACTTTGAGGGACGCCAGCCTTTCCTCCCGCGCTTCCTTGCAGTGGACACGAACAAGAGACAAAGCAACATCGGCACCGCACCTGGCAGAAGACTTTTTCCACTCTTGCACTCGACTTGGGACCTCATTCAGTCGAGTCATTAAGGACTCGAGGTCATTCTGGAGCGTCTGGTCTGGCCAGAGTGTTGAGTCGATCCGCGACACCGCAGCTTTCAGTCGAGCGAGATAATCCACCACACCAGCAATGCGAGACTCCAGTCGGAGTACGTTCATGGCAGCTTCATCCTTCACGGGGGAGTTGATGGGGTCCAGGCTTGTTTCCACTCGACTGGTCTCCTCTTCGAAGTTCTGACAGAATTCTGTAAACACAGCTCGGGTTCAAGTTAACAGTTCTATGATCAGTCGATGATAACTAGACAGTCGGTTAAAAGGGATTACCTTCGAGCATGAGGAATAACTTTTTGGCGAGCCCTCCCAGATAAGTCTCCAGATCATTCCTTTTTCCCGCTAGTTCGCCAGTCTTGTCAGTCAGAGCAACTTTGTCATTCTTCAGTCGCCTAACCTCCTTGTTGGCCGCGTCGAGAGCAGCCTTCAGTTGGGTGTTCTCCTCTTCGAGTTTGCCGACCGAGACCAGTTTCTCTTCCGCAAGCTTTGTTTTCTCCAAAGCTGCCTTCTGTGCCTCTGCAAGGTCTTGGTCCTTCTTCTTCAGAGTCTCCTCCAGTTTGTCTGCAAAATAACAATAAGCCCAGAGTTGAGAATGGGTAGAAGGATAAAGACAGTCGTCAAAAGCTCTCACCAGCCATACCCTTGGCCTCGTCTCTCGCCTTTTGCAAGTTCTCCTGAGCAAGCTTCAAGTCAATTGAGCTGGATCTGTTTGTTCTCCAATTCGGTATAGCGGGCCACGAGCTCGCAAGATTTCTGCGAAGAGTCAACCGACAAAACATCAAAGACAAGTCACTTCCGAGTGACTAAAGAAAAAATCGTAGCATTTCTAGGACTACAGCCGAATCAAAACATTCGACAGTAGTCTCGGGGACTACACCCAGTGGGTGCACTCAGCGTGCCCCCACTGGTTTTACCAATTCGGTTCGATCAGTCGACCGAAAGAGCCAAAAAAACAGTTCCTAAGACTATAGTCGACTGCCCGCAGTCCACCATAGCCTCGGGGACTACACCCAGTGGGTGCACTCAGAGTGCCCCCACCGGTTCCAAAGATCCATTTGACATGGCCCGACCAGACCGAGTGAAGAAGTGCAAAGTCTAAAGACTATTGTCGACTGCCCGCAGTCCACCATAGCCTCGGGGACTACACCCAGTGGGTGCACTTAGCGTGCCCCCACCAGTACAAAAATTCAATCAACACACCCTCCCAGTGGGTGTACAGATACATATATGGAAATCTTCAGAAAGAAGAAATTTCAGGTAGCATATCCTAACAGAACAAGCAGCGACCAACTTACTTGGACATTGCTCTGAAGAGCTGAGCTTGCATCATAAGCTGCCTGGCTGGCCTCCCGGACCACCTTCATTTGCTCCATCATGATTCCTGCCTGGCGTATGGCCTCCTTAGCAGCACTCACTTGATCTTCCGGGATGTGGTGTGTGGCAAAAAGGGAAGGCGTGTCAACAGTCGAGAAGAAGGCCGGACACTTGTCATCGGCACAGCAAAAGTCACAGAAGCCCGAGTGGTGTCGCCTCCCTCGTGAACCAGCGTCTCAGGCAGTGATACAACTTGAGTAGCCTTGCCAGCAGGCACCCTTTTGTCCTTCCTCTTCCTCAGCGTTGTTTCATCGTCGTCATCAGGGAGATCAATGACATGAGGTGGAACTACGGGAAAGATTCAAAGGTAAAAACAGAAATCCAATCGACCATAAAGCGAAACTGCAGAGATCATACCAAGCTTGGAGGTGGCGGCATCTTCCATGTCCTGATCTTGGTGCTTAGTTAAGGTCTCGGAGGTGGCCGCACTACAGATTGCAGAAATTAATTGATCAGTCAAACGAGTCGACCAAAAGCACACTCATGATAAACAGAAAACACAAGTTCTGGTGACTACCCGGAAATGTTGGGATGACCATCCTCATCTTGGGCAGGGCCTTCGTTGGCTTTGATGACGTTGCTCGGGGTTGCTTCGGTGGTTTCTCAGTCGGCGCTGGGGAAGTCGTCCGAGGGCGTTTTGTCGACCGCCCAACGGGCGCGACAGCCTTGCCGCGCTCGACCGCCGGGTCATGCGTCAGCTTGGACCGCCTTTCCGAGTGGGGAGGATCCACGTCTTCCTCCTCTTCTTCCTCCTCCTCCTCTTCATCAGAGCTGTCGTTTCCCTCGCCCTCCTCACCGTCAGACTCCCATTCCTCCTGGCTTTCGCCTCTGCTTCCTTCTTCTTCTTCGACTTGTTCTTGCGCCCCGTTGGGCAAGGAGTACATCTCAGTGGTGATCTAGAAGAACAGCAAAACAAGACAAAAGTCAGTCGGCCGATCCGCAGCGGAACAAAGCAAATGCAACAGGATCACAGTCGGAGATAAGTGGTCCTACCTTGTCTGGTTCGTAAGATTGGTCGAGTGGTGGGATCCTCCTGGCTCCACGAGGGTTATCCTTGTTCCCTGTGATGGCTGTCATCCACCTCTCCAATGTAGCATCGTCGACCTCCTCTGGGTGGACCCGAGTGGTGTCGTCGTACCAGAATACAACCACATCGGGTGGCCTCGGTATTAGAGCGGTTGAATGCACCATCGAAGGAAAACCTCCAGAAGATCCATGCCGGTCACTCCGTAGCGAATGAGCTGGACTACACGCTCCATCAACAACTTAACCTGTACCTTCTCCTCCGGGTGCACCTTCAGAGAGGAGGGCTTGTTCACTCGATCCATGGAGAAAGGAGGGAGCCCAGTCGACTGCCCTGACGTCGACTGGTCTTGGCAGTAGAACCAGGTCGACTGCCACCCTCTGACTGAATCGGGAAGAATCATGGCCGGAAAGGCACTTTTCCCCTCATCTGGACCACAAGACCCCCACACATCTGGATTACTTGGGTTCTTTCATCGTTCGGACTAGCCTTTTTCACCGTCTGAGAGCGACAAGTGAATATGTGTTTGAAGAGGCCCCAGTGTGGCCGACAGCCCAAGAAGTTTTCACACAGAGACACGAAAGCAGCGAGATAGGCAATGGAGTTGGGTGTGAAGTGATGGAGTTGTGCTCCGAAGAAATTCAGAAAACCCCGAAAGAAAAGATTCGGTGGTAGAGAAAATCCGCGATCGACATGTGTGGCTAAAAGGACACACTCACCCTCCTGAGGCTGCGGCTGCCACTCCGTTCCCGGAAGCCGTGTTGACCCATGGGGGATCAGTCCCTCGTTGGCCAGGTCGTCGAGGTCCTTCTGGGTGATGGTCGAGCGGATCCAATCTCCCTAGACCCAACCTTGCGGCAGGCTGGACCGCGATGAGGATCCGTCCCGACTAGTGGCTCTCCCCTTTGCCTTCGTCGTCGCCTTCTTCGCCTGCTCCAAGGCCGCTGTCTTCTCCTTCACCATTGTCGCCAGCGGAGCAAGAACAGGGCAGCCGCGCTAAGCAGGTTACGGGCGCGGCTGATGAATCTGAGGACGGGAGAGGGGAAAATGAGGGCGCACTGTTCAAAAGACCCCCGCCCGATGCCTTATATGAAGCCGCTTCCGAGTGACTGTTTGGTAGGCTCGGGCAATCCTGTCAAATCCCGCAACAGCCGCGCACGCGGTACGTGGCGAAAAAGGTGGCATGGAAATCGAGGTGTCCTTGCCTTATCCCATCTGAGTGCCGCGGCCTTCTCCGCTTCGCGCGCTTCCCGAAATTTGGATCCCGCAAAATCCGCTAACAGCAGAGCAATTTGTCAAACGACAGATTTCCTTCGATCCGTCGCTCGGAAATCTCCAAGTTCCTAAAGTTCACTCGACAGATGTAAAGAATGGATCAAGGCGAATGAAAGAGAAGTTTACACCATCACTAAAAGGTCACTGATCCAGAGTTAAACACACTCGCAACAGGAAAAGCAGGTCAGAAAGATTATCAACTCCTTCCTCACTCAAACCTCGATCCATAAGGGGGCTGATGATGAAGTCATGTACCTAGGGTAGGGTCATGGACCTGTCCAAGATACCCTCCCCAAGGACAACCTTAGAATAAACTGCCTTCCAGTCGACCTGGTAGGATTCCACTCGACGGACTCAAAGACACTCGACCATGAAGAGCCACTCGACCACCAGGAGTTCAAGAACCACCCGGTGTCCAAACGGTCTGTAATTAAGTAGTCTTTATGGTCATGATGGCACTTTATGTAAGGCATTACTAGTAACGCCTGGCCTTAATGTACCTTTAACCCTTCACTACGTGGGCTGGCTGGGGTCCTGGCGCACTCTATATAAGCCACCCCCTCCACAGGTAGAAGGGTTCGCACCTCTGTAATCCATACGCATATAATCCAGTCGACTACCTCCGGGCTCCGAGACGTAGGGCTGTTACTTCCTCCGAGAAGGGCCTGAACTCGTAAAACTCGTGCGTATACAACTGCTCCATAGCTAGGATCTTGCCTCTCCATACCTACCCCCTATTCTACTGTCAGGCTTAGGACCACGACATCGTCGACCAAGATCCAGCGCCCCCGACCACCTCCGAGCTCCCCCTCCGGCAACAGAAGCGACGCCCCCGACTCCCTCCCTCCGGTGCCAAGGATCCAAGCTCCGCCCCTCCAGTGA
>NW_025231278.1:0-2248 GCF_018294505.1 Triticum aestivum
AACAACAACAACAACAACAACAACAACAACAACAACAACAACAACAACAACAACAACAACAACAAGAACAACAACGACAACAAGAACAACAAGAACAACAACAACAACATGTAGCGACCTGACCCGAATGGATCACGTCTACTGTGCTACGGTGTCATCCCTGGATCAGTAATGCTGACACCACACAGTACATCGAGGTTTTATAGCAGAGTTGCAATCACACACTTATAACATCGATGGCTGAAAAAGAACTTATTACAATAATCATGGCTTAAGGCCATCTAATAACGATAACAGCGGAAGGCTTGGAAGATAAGTGAGTCCATCAACTCCATCGGCATCACTGAGTATAGAACCACGACCTAAACGCACCTCAATCGTCGTCTGAAAAGTCTGCAACATTAACGTTGCAGCCCGAAAACGGGTCAGCACATGGAATATGCTGGCAAAGTAACACATAGAGAGTAATGAAACAATAAGCCTATACTACATGCATATTTGGCTGGTGGTAAGGCTCTATGGTTACAGTTTTGCGAAAAGCAAATTTTTCCCTACATCAAAGGAATAATTTTGTTTAACTATCATGGTGGTTGTTAAACATTGAGAATGGTTGACAGCATCCTCAATCCCAATTAAAAGTACTCATTAAAAACCCAATAGCTTTTATTAGAGGTAACATGTTGAGATTCACATTGATATTCAATTACCAGATACTCAAAACGTCCATAACCGGGGACACGGCTAATCATGATTAGTTTGTTACTCTGCAGAGGTTTGCGCACTTTTCCCCACATGACTCGATCGCCTCCGTTTGTTTTCTCGCACTGCATGGTGTTTGAGAAACGGATGACCGAGACATAGTCTTTCAGAAGCACTAGCACCTTACATGTGGGGTAGATCGGTACACCTACATCCCCTACATCTGCTAGTCCACCCCGTAAGAGTTCGCACAACTTAGTCAACTATGCTAGAGCCCATAGTAGCATGTGGCTGCACACGGAAGTTTCCAGTTTGAAATATCTTATGATCCCTTTGAGCCTGGGTGGCGGTCCAAAAAAACACAGGCAAGTCCTGATAGACATCAGGTGCCTCAATCCACCCAGATGTGTGTTTAAGTTGCCACCTTAGATAAACCATTAAAATTATCAATCTCACATCTGTCATGGATATTCACTCACCCAATCCACGTCTACTAGCATAGCATAGCATAATAAGCAAACGTAGAAGTAACTCCCAAGGTTTCATAAGTAACAGGTAATAGGTACTACCTCATCTACTTCCCATCCCACAATTTAATTAGATCCTAACAATGCAAGTGTTTGAGGGTTTGATCAAATGCAATAAAACTGGGTAGTAGGAAAGATATGATCAAGTGTTACTTGCCTTGCTGATGATCCGCGTGTCCTAGGGTTTCGAAGTAACAAGCGGCGCAATCCGGGTAATCTATCGCAGACAAACAACAAGCATACAATAAGTACTCATCTAATGCACAGGGAAATATCGAATAAAAGATCTAACCAGAGAGTTCAACTTAAGAACCCTGGTTGCAAAAGAATCGAATCAAATAAAGCATCGAAAGTCAAACGACGAAAGAAAACAACTCGGTTCTAGCAAGTTGAAACTAGGTCAAATTTTTACAGTAACAAAACTTAGTTTATGTTGGTTAGTCGGAACGGCGGTTTCGAGGCGAAACTCCAGGCATTTGAATCACCTGATTCCGATAAACGAGCAAGAAGATAGACTAGAAAGAAGATCGGATCTGAAATCACGATCGGAAGAATAGCGGAATAAATCCGACGAGAAAAGAGAACGACGAACGGTTAAACGAACGGACGTTCATTAACCTAGAAGAATCCGGTGATCACGTTCGTTAGGACGAACGGTCCGGGGAACGGTAAAAAGGCAACTAAATCGGAAAAGAAAACAAATCCGATCTAGGGTTTCGGAGAAGAAAAACCGAACGAAAAACTGATCTAGAAAACCGGAACGGTTTAGAGAAGAAAAGAATCGGAACGATTAGAAGAAAACGATCCGAGAAAAAGAATAGATGTAGCGCGGGGCTAGTACCTCGAAGAGCGAGGGGCTCCGACGGCGGCGTAAGGCGGCGGCGGCGTGGGCAAGGTGCGGTGGTGGTGGCGCGACGGCGGTGACGCGGTGAGGGTGGCGGCGGCGTTGGGTGGCGCGGTGGTGAGGGGTGGCGCGGTGAGGGGCGGAGGAGAGGAGAGGTGTTGGTTTGATGGTTTAGAGG
>NW_025231278.1:3048-11672 GCF_018294505.1 Triticum aestivum
TTTTTCCTAAATTTGGGAAAGTCATATTATTCCCTCTCTCAAAATTTTTATAGGAAAAACTTTATGAAGATAATTAAATAAATCCAAATGATCCTATTTTCAAAATTTGAGAAATCCCAAATATGAAAATAATGAAACTTCCAACTCTCTCCGAGGGTCCTTGAGTTGCGTGAAATTTTCTAGGATCGGAAAATGCGAGAAAAATATGATATGCATGATGACCTAATGTATAACATTCCAAATTGAAAATTTGGGATGTTACAAACCTACCCCCTTAAGATGAATCTCGCCCTCGAGATTCGGGTTGGCTAGAAAATAGGTGAGGGTGGTCCTTGAGCAAAACTTCCTCTCTTTCCCAGGTGGCTTCGTCCTCAGTGTGGTGGCTCCACTGAACTTTACAAAACTTGATAACTTTGCTGCGGGTAACTCTGCTGGCATATTCGAGAATCCTGACTGGTTTTTCCTCATATGTCAAGTCATCCTTCAGCTGAATTGCTTCCAGTGGCAGTGTGTCTCTTAACGGTACCTCTGCTATCTCTGGGTGGCATTTCTTCAACTGAGAAACATGGAATACATCATGAACTCCTGACAGTCCTTCTGGCAATTCCAACTTATAAGCAACTTCTCCCATACGTTGCAAAATCTTATACGGTCCAACGAAACGGGGTGCTAACTTTCCTTTAACTCCAAAACGCTTAACTCCTCGAAGCGGGGATACTCTGAGATATACTCTGTCTCCAACTTCATACTCAATCGCTTTGCGCTTTGAATCGGCATAGCTCTTCTGTCTGGACTGGGCTACCTTGAGCCTGTCTCGAATCAACTTAACCTTCTGTTCAGACTCCTTAATCAAATCTGGTCCAAACAACTGACGATCTCCAGTTTCGTCCCATGACAACGGTGTCCTGCACCTTCTTCCATACAGAGCCTCGAAAGGTGCCATCTTCAAGCTGGTTTGGTAACTGTTGTTGTAGGAAAATTCTGCATACGACAAATTATCATCCCAGCTAGATCCATAATCTAGTGCACAAGCTCTCAGCATATCTTCCAAAATCTGATTGACTCTCTCAGTCTGTCCATCGGTCTGTGGGTGGAAAGCTGTACTGAATTCCAATCTAGTTCCCAATGTCTCGTGCAACTGGTTCCAAAATTTCGAGGTAAACTGGGTTCCTCTATCTGATACGATGCTCCTCGGAACTCCGTGTAGACACACAATTCTGGTCATGTATATCTTTGCCAACTTAGCACTGCTATAGGTAGTCTTGACTGGAATGAAATGAGCTACCTTTGTTAAACGGTCGACTATAACCCAAATCGAGTCATATCCTGAACGGGTCTTTGGCAAACCTGTGATGAAATCCATGCCTAGTTTATCCCACTTCCATTCGGGTATCGGCAACGGTTGTAACAATCCTGCTGGCTTCTGATGTTCTGCCTTTACTCTCTGACATACATCGCAAATAGCTACATACTCCGCAATATCCTTCTTCATTCCGGTCCACCAGAAAGTTTTCTTCAAATCCAAATACATCTTGGTATTTCCTGGGTGAATCGAATAGGGTGAATCATGGGCTTCTTGTAAAATCAACTTCCTGATTTCTGGGTTATTGGGCACATAAACACAGTCTTCAAACCATAGGGTATCGTGTTCATCCTCACGAAATCCTTTAGCCTTTCCTTTGCCCATTTTCTCCTTTATAGAGGCAACTTCCTTATCTGCCTTTTGGGCTTCTCTGATTTTGTCCATCAGTGTCGACTGAATCTCCAATGTTGCTACATAGCCTCTCGGAACTATTTCCAAACATAGCTCTCGAAGGTCCTCGGCTAACTCATTGGGTATTCCTCCCATCATTAGGGTATTGACGTGGCTCTTACGGCTCAATGCGTCTGCTACGACATTAGCTTTTCCGGGGTGATAATGCAATCTCATATCATAATCCTTGATAAGTTCTAACCATCTCCTTTGTCTGAGATTCAATTCCTTCTGTGTGAAGATGTACTTCAGACTCTTGTGATCCGTATATACTTCACAATGATTTCCAATGAGGAAATGTCTCCACGTCTTCAGGGCATGCACAACGGCTGCTAACTCCAAATCATGAGTGGCATAATTCAACTCATGGGGCTTAAGTTGTCGTGAAGCATACGAAACAACTCTTCCTTCCTGGATAAGCACTGCTCCAAGTCCTCGACGTGAAGCGTCGTAATACACCTCATAATCCTTAGTCTGATCTGGCAATATCAAAACTGGTGAGGTAACCAATCTTTTCTTCAACTCCTGAAAACTTGCCTCACAGTCCTTGGTCCATATGAATTTGTTATCCTTCTTCAACAATTCAGTCATAGGCTTAGCAATCCTTGAGAAATTCTCAATGAATCTTGGGTAGTATCCTGCGAGTCCAAGAAAACTCCGAATCTCTCCAACTGTCGTTGGTGCTTCCCAATTAGTTACGGTCTCAACCTTTGTGGGGTCAACTGCTATTCCTTCTCCGGATATAACATGTCCAAGAAATCCAACTTCCTTTAGCCAAAACTCACATTTGCTGAACTTGGCGTATAACTGATGTTCTCTTAGCTTCTCCAAAACCAATCGCAAGTGTTCCTTGTGTTCCTCTTCATTCTTCGAGAAAATCAAAATGTCATCTATGAACACCACGACGAACTTATCCAAAAACTCCATAAACACTTTGTTCATCAGGTTCATGAAATAGGCAGGTGCGTTAGTCAATCCAAATGACATAACGGTATACTCGTACAGTCCATATCTCGTGGTAAATGCAGTCTTGGGTATGTCTTGCTCCCGAATCTTCAACTGATGGTACCCTGATCGCAAGTCGATCTTGGAAAACACTTTGGCTCCTTGCAAACGATCAAACAGATCATTTATCATTGGTAGTGGGTACTTGTTCTTGATTGTTACCGCATTCAATTCACGATAATCAACAACCATTCTCAAAGATCCATCCTTCTTCTCCACTAACAAAACGGGTGATCCCCAAGGTGAAGAGCTTGGGCGTATATAACCTTTATCTAATAGCTCCTTAATCTGCTTCTTGATTTCTGCCAAATCTTGTGCTGGCATCCGGTACGGTCGCTTCGATATTGGGCCTGTACCAGGCAATAACTCAATCAAAAACTCAATGTCTCTATCCGGTGGCATGCCTGGTAATTCCTCAGGAAATACATCAGGAAAATCCTTTACCACTGGTACTTCCTCCTGCACAACTCCTGATAAGCAATTCACTTGTGTCCTGTTTGGCACATGCCGGGATACATACTTGATCCTTCTTCCTTCTGGTGTGGTAAGCAAAATTGTCTTACTGGCGCAATCGATGTTTCCTCCATACATCGACAGCCAATCCATACCAAGAACCACATCCAGACCTTGGGATTCCAGAATAATTAAATCCGTTGGGAATACATGCCTTCCTATACTCAATGGTACTTGAAAACATCCTTGTCTGACCATGTATTCTGCTCCTGGCGAGCTTACTAGCATAGGTGTTTTAAGAATCCTAGTGGGCAGGCTATACTTTTCCACAAATCCCCTTGATATGTATGAATGCGATGCACCAGTATCAAAAAGAACGAGTGCAGTAAATGACTTAACCAAAAACTTACCGATTACTGCATCGGGCTGATCTTCAATCTCCTCCACATTAACGTGGTTCACCTGTCCCCTATTGAAAGGGTTGGGCTTCTTCCCAGAGCTTCCATTGCCATTTCCATTCTGGCCTTCTGGACAGTCATTTGCATAATGTCCGGTCTTCGAACACTTGAAACAGGTGACTTGACTCAGGTCTCTCTTGGTTGGGGTTGATGGGGTTGTTCGGTTCTGGCCGTTGCTTCCTCCATTCCCATTACCATTCTTGTGGCCATTATGGTTGTGCGAGCTACCTCCTCCATGGGTGTGCTGAAACTTAAATCCCGGTTTAGGGGTAAAACGGGGCTTCTGCTGGGCTCCAGAGTTATACTTCCCCTGTCCATACTTCCTCTTACGATTCTCAATTTGCTGCTGCTTTCCTTCAATCATAAGGGCTCGGTCTACTAACTCCTGGTAGTTATTGAAATTTGCTACCATCAACTGCATGCTTAGTTCATCATTCAGTCCTTCTAGAAACTTCTCCTGTTTAGCCGCATCTGTAGCAATGTCATCTGGGGCATAACGTGCTAATTTGCTAAAGTCATCCACGTACTGGCCAACAGTCCTTCCTCCTTGGCGTAAGTTGCGAAACTCACGTTTCTTCATGGCCATGGCTCCTGCTGAAACATGGGCAGTGCGAAAAGCTTGCTGAAATTGATCCCATGTGACAGTGTCTACCGGGTAAGTGGCTGTGAAATTCTCCCACCATGCGGCTGCGGGTCCTTCAAGCTGATGTGCTGCAAACTTCACTCTTTCTCCATCTGTGCATCCTGCAGTGGTCAACTCCCTTCCTATCTTGCGGAGCCAATCATCTGCTACAATCGGCTCGGTGCTACTAGAGTACACCGGCGGATTTAGTCTAAGGAAACGAGTCAAATGATCCGCAGGTGGTGGTGGTGGGTTGTTGTTGTTGTTGCCCTGGTTCTGCACCAATGTTTGAATCAGGGTGTTCTGCTGCTGAATCAGTTGGGTGATCTCTGGCGGGAAAACGAATCCAGGGTCACGTCTCGGAGGCATCTGATGGGTTTAGAAAAGAAGAGAAATTTGGAATAGAATGAGGTCTAAGGGAATCACTACCCAAATGCACATGAGCAAATACACACAAAATCACTCCATTCAATCAAACAAGGCTTACAACGATCTAACTATCGCAAGTGCGTGTACTATAATGTTTACATGGGGGGAAATACTACTAATATGTGGTGGTCATCTAGAAATTTGAACCGGTGGAAGATTCCATGATGTCTGCTCCAGCTTCGTCTTCGAAGTCGGGTTCACTTGGATCCGAATCGGTGTCGTCGAGGATGATGTAGTTGTCTGGACATGCGACGTACATGTCGTCCTCCTGGGATGCTAACTTCTTCTTGAGTTCTTCGATCTCCTGCTTAAGATCGCAATTGTGCCTTGCTAGAGCTACGATCTCGTCCATGTAGTCCTTGCGTGTAGACTTTAGTTCTCCTTCTAGCTCGATGATCCTTGCCTTCGCATTCTTCAACTCTACCATATCATTGCACATCTGGTTCTCCTGGTGTCGAATGTGCTGGTTTAACTCCTGGATAAAAGCTGCAATGGATCTATCCTTCTTGGTGCTTACTAACTCCCATTGTTCATCGCGGCGTCCGCAAATCTGGTAGATGGTGTCCTTGAGGTCTTCTTGATAAACTTCTCCAATGCGTCCCATGGTGATATGAGCTGCCATGCTCTTTCCCAGACTCCAAGTTGGTGCACTGAAAACACTATCTATGGGCTTCGTGATTGGCGCGAATGTTCTTCCCGGAACGTGAGCGTGAATCTTCCAGCGCTCCTCTTCAGGCAGAGTGGCGTTGAAAGTCCCGGTGAAACTTGGTAGTCCAATGTTCAGGTACTTGGTAACTTCCTTCAAGTGAAATCCAAATGGTGTGCCTTCATCCGGTTGGGTGTACTTAATCTTCGCGTCCTTCATCCTAAAGGGTAGAATAGATGAGGAGTTAGAAAATGAGAGGAGAGTAGTGATCTATGGCTTTAACTTAGTGGTCGTGTCCTACAGTCAGCGTGTGCTCTGATACCATCTCTGTAGTGACCTGACCCGAATGGATCACGTCTACTGTGCTACGGTGTCATCCCTCGATCAGTAATGCTGACACCACACAGTACATCGAGGTTTTATAGCAGAGTTGCAATCACACACTTATAACATCGATGGCTGAAAAAGAACTTATTACAATAATCATGGCTTAAGGCCATCTAATAACGATAACAGCGGAAGGCTTGGAAGATAAGTGAGTCCATCAACTCCATCGGCATCACTGAGTATAGAACCACGACCTAAACGCACCTCAATCATCGTCTGAAAAGTCTGCAACATTAACGTTGCAGCCCGAAAACGGGTCAGCACATGGAATATGCTGGCAAAGTAACACATAGAGAGTAATGAAACAATAAGCCTATACTACATGCATATTTGGCTGGTGGTAAGGCTCTATGGTTACAGTTTTGCGAAAAGCAAATTTTTCCCTACATCAAAGGAATAATTTTGTTTAACTATCATGGTGGTTGTTAAACATTGAGAATGGTTGACAGCATCCTCAATCCCAATTAAAAGTACTCATTAAAAACCCAATAGCTTTTATTAGAGGTAACATGTTGAGATTCACATTGATATTCAATTACCAGATACTCAAAACGTCCATAACCGGGGACACGGCTAATCATGATTAGTTTGTTACTCTGCAGAGGTTTGCGCACTTTTCCCCACATGACTCGATCGCCTCCGTTTGTTTTCTCGCACTGCATGGTGTTTGAGAAACAGATGACCGAGACATAGTCTTTCAGAAGCACTAGCACCTTACATGTGGGGTAGACCGGTACACCTACATCCCCTACATCTGCTAGTCCACCCTGTAAGAGTTCGCACAACTTAGTCAACTATGCTAGAGCCCATAGTAGCATGTGGCTGCACACGGAAGTTTCCAGTTTGAAATATCTTATGATCCCTTTGAGCCTGGGTGGCGGTCCAAAAAAAACACAGGCAAGTCCTGATAGACATCAGGTGCCTCAATCCACCCAGATGTGTGTTTAAGTTGCCACCTTAGATAAACCATTAAAATTATCAATCTCACATTTGTCATGGATATTCACTCACCCAATCCACGTCTACTAGCATAGCATAGCATAATAAGCAAACGTAGAAGTAACTCCCAAGGTTTCATAAGTAACAGGTAATAGGTACTACCTCATCTACTTCCCATCCCACAATTTAATTAGATCCTAACAATGCAAGTGTTTGAGGGTTTGATCAAATGCAATAAAACTGGGTAGTAGGAAAGATATGATCAAGTGTTACTTGCCTTGCTGATGATCCACGTGTCCTAGGGTTTCGAAGTAACAAGCGGCGCAATCCGGGTAATCTATCGCAGACAAACAACAAGCATACAATAAGTACTCATCTAATGCACAGGGAAATCTCGAATAAAAGATCTAACCAGAGAGTTCAACTTAAGAACCCTGGTTGCAAAAGAATCGAATCAAATAAAGCATCGAAAGTCAAACGACGAAAGAAAACAACTCGGTTCTAGCAAGTTGAAACTAGGTCAAATTTTTACAGTAACAAAACTTAGTTTATGTTGGTTAGTCGGAACGGCGGTTTCGAGGCGAAACTCCAGGCATTTGAATCACCTGATTCCGATAAACGAGCAAGAAGATAGACTAGAAAGAAGATCGGATCTGAAATCACGATCGGAAGAATCGCGGAATAAATCCGACGAGAAAAGAGAACGACGAACGGTTAAACGAACGGACGTTCATTAACCTAGAAGAATCCGGTGATCACGTTCGTTAGGACGAACGGTCCGGGGAACGGTAAAAAGGCAACTAAATCGGAAAAGAAAACAAATCCGATCTAGGGTTTCGGAGAAGAAAAACCGAACGAAAAACTGATCTAGAAAACCGGAACGGTTTAGAGAAGAAAAGAATCGGAACGATTAGAAGAAAACGATCCGAGAAAAAGAATAGATGTAGCGCGGGGCTAGTACCTCGAAGAGCGAGGGGCTCCGACGGCGGCGTAAGGCGGCGGCGGCGTGGGCAAGGTGCGGTGGTGGTGGCGCGACGGCGGTGACGCGGTGAGGGTGGCGGCGGCGTTGGGTGGCGCGGTGGTGAGGGGTGGCGCGGTGAGGGGCGGAGGAGAGGAGAGGTGTTGGTTTGATGGTTTAGAGGGGGGGGGGTGCTTGGGTATTTATATTGGGGAGGGGAGGGTTTTGCTTGGGGTAGGGGACAAGAAATAGATTAGGATTAGGAAACAAAAGAGGGAAAAGATCTAGAAAAAAAACGAAAGTAGATGAATCCTACTAGGAATCCACGAAGGATGGCGGCTCCCTGGCGCCTTGCGCCTGGTGCGGCTCCTCCCTGGGCGTGGCGCGCGCGGTGGCCTTGTGGCCTTGTGGCCTTGGCCGGCGGCTAGCAGCTTGGGCCTTTGGCCCAAGGCGCTGCATTTTTTTTTTAAGAAAACGGTCTCGCGCGCAGAGAAACAAAATAAAAAAAATCTAAACGAACTTCAAAATTAATAAAGTAAACTTTCCCCGACTCCTAAAAATGAGTCGAACAAAATGAACTTTACTCGGGGCCTAAATGCAATTTTTTTTTAAAAACACGCATTTTTCCCTAAGGCAAATAAAACGCAAATAAAACTCCGGCAAAACCAAAATGGTTTTTTTTTATTAAATCTTCATTTTTTCCTAAATTTGGGAAAGTCATATTATTCCCTCTCTCAAAATTTTTATAGGAAAAACTTTATGAAGATAATTAAATAAATCCCAATGATCCTATTTTCAAAATTTGAGAAATCCCAAATATGAAAATAATGGAACTTCCAACTCTCTCCGAGGGTCCTTGAGTTGCGTGAAATTTTCTAGGATCGGAAAATGCGAGAAAAATATGATATGCATGATGACCTAATGTATTACATTCCAAATTGAAAATTTGGGATGTTACACAACAACAACAACAA
>NW_025231279.1:0-11671 GCF_018294505.1 Triticum aestivum
TAGTTTTGGCCGATTCTGGTTCTTTTCGTGCACTATTACTCACCGTTTTGGGGTCCTAGAGCGATTTCTATGATTGACAATCCCTGGGGTGCATTTATTTGTCGGTCATCAACACTCGCAGTTTTGGCCGACTTTGGCCCGTTTCATGGACTATTACTCATTGTTTTGGTGTCTCGGAGTGATTTCCATGATTGACGCACCCCGGGGTGCGCTTACGTGTTGTTCACCAGCAATCCTAATTTCGTTCGATTCTGGGCTCTTTCATGGACTATTACTCACCATTTTGGGGTCCCAGAGCTATTTCCACGGTTGACGATCCCCGCGGTGCGTTTACGTGTCCGTCGTCAACAGTGGCAATTTTGGCCGATTCTGGCCCGTTTCGTGCACTATTACTCACCGTTTTGTGGTCCGAAAGCGATTTCCATGGTTGTTGAACCCTAAGGTGTGCTGACGTGTCGGTCATCAGCAATCGCAGTTTAGGCTGATTCTGGCCTGATTCTTGGACTATTACTAACCGTTTTGGGGTCCCAAAGCGATTTCCATAGTTGTTGAACCCCAAGGTGCGCTTACGTGTCGGTCATCAACACTCGCAGTTTTGGCCGATTCTGGCCCGTCTATTGGTCTATTACTCAGTGTTTTGGGGTCCCGGAGTGATTTCCACGATTGACGAACCCCAGGGTGCGTTTGCGGGTCGGTCATCAACACTCATAGTTTTGGCCGATTCTGGTTCTTTTCGTGCACTATTACTCACCGTTTTGGGGTCCTAGAGCGATTTCTATGATTGACAATCCCTGGGGTGCATTTATTTGTCGGTCATCAACACTCGCAGTTTTGGCCGACTTTGGCCCGTTTCATGGACTATTACTCATTGTTTTGGTGTCTCGGAGCGATTTCCATGATTGACGCACCCCCGGGTGGGCTTACGTGTTGTTCACCAGCAATCCTAATTTCGTTCGATTCTGGGCTCTTTCATGGACTATTACTCGCCATTTTGGGGTCCCAGAGCTATTTCCACGATTGACGATCCCCGCGGTGCGTTTACGTGTCCATCGTCAGCAGTCGCAATTTTGGCCGATTCTGGCCCGTTTTGTGCACTATTACTCACCGTTTTGGGGTCCAAAAGAGATTTCCATGGTTGTTGAACCGTAAGGTGTGCTTACGTGTCGGTCATCAACACTCGCAGTTTTGGCCGATTTTGGCCCGTCTCTTGGACTATTACTCACCGTTTTGGGGTCCCAAAGCGATTTCCATAGTTGTTGAACCCCAAGGTGCGCTTACGTGTCGGTCATCAACACTCGCAGTTTTGGCCGATTTTGGCCCGTCTCTTGGACTATTACTCACTGTTTTGGGGTCCTGGAGTGATTTCCACGATTGACGAACCCTGGGGTGCGTTTGCGTGTCGATCATCAACACTCGCAGTTTTGGCCGATTCTGTCCTGTTTCGTGACTATTACCCAGTTTTGGGGCCCCTAAGTGGTTTCCACAACTGACAAACCGCAAGGTGCGTTTACGTGTCGGTTATCAACACTCACAATTTTGGCCAATTCTGGTTCATTTCGTGCACTATTACTCACCGTTTTCGGGTCCTAGAGCGATTTCCATGATTGACGATCCCTGGGGTGCATTTATGTGTCGGTCATCAACACTCGCAGTTTTGGCTGACTCTGCCCCGTTTCATGGATTATTACTCATTGTTTTGGGGTCCCGGAGCGATTTCCATGATTGACGCACCCCAGGGTGCGTTTACGTGTCGCTCACCAGCAATCCTAATTTTGTTCGATTCTGGGCTCTTCCGTGGACTATTACTCACCATTATGGGGTCCCACGCTATTTCCACATTCACAATCCCCGGGCTGCGTTTACGTGTACGTCGTCAACAGTCGCAATTTTGGCTGATTCTGGCCCGTTTCATGGACTATTACTCACCGTTTTGGTGTCCCAAAGCGATTTCAATGGTTGTTGAACCCTAAGGTGCATTTACGTGTCGGTCATCAACGAACGCAGTTTGGGCTGATTCTGGTCCGATTCTTGGACTATTACTCAGTGTTTTGGGGTCCCGGAGTGATTTCCACGATTGACGAACCCCAGGGTGCGTTTGCGGGTCGGTCATCAACACTCGCAGTTTTGGCCGATTCTGGCCCGTCTCTTGGTCTATTACTTAGTGTTTTGGGGTCCCGGAGTGATTTCCACGATTGACGAACCCCAGGGTGCGTTTGCGGGTCGGTCATCAACACTCATAGTTTTGGCCGATTCTGGTTCTTTTCGTGCACTATTACTCACCGTTTTGGGGTCCTAGAGCGATTTCTATGATTGACAATCCCTGGGGTGCATTTATTTGTCGGTCATCAACACTCGCAGTTTTGGCCGACTTTGGCCCGTTTCATGGACTATTACTCATTGTTTTGGTGTCTCGGAGCGATTTCCCTGATTGACGCACCCCGGGGTGCGCTTACGTGTTGTTCACCAGCAATCCTAATTTCGTTCGATTCTGGGCTCTTTCATGGACTATTACTCACCATTTTGGGGTCCCAGAGCTATTTCCACGATTGACGATCCCCGCGGTGCGTTTACGTGTCCGTCGTCAACAGTCGCAATTTTGGCCGATTCTGGCCCGTTTCGTGCACTATTACTCACCGTTTTGTGGTCCGAAAGCGATTTCCATGGTTGTTGAACCCTAAGGTGTGCTGACGTGTCGGTCATCAGCAATCGCAGTTTAGGCTGATTCTGGCCTGATTCTTGGACTATTACTAACCGTTTTGGGGTCCCAAAGCGATTTCCATAGTTGTTGAACCCCAAGGTGCGCTTACGTGTCGGTCATCAACACTCGCAGTTTTGACCGATTCTGGCCCGTCTATTGGTCTATTACTCTGTGTTTTGGGGTCCCGGAGTGATTTCCACGATTGACGAACCCCAGGGTGCGTTTGCGGGTCGGTCATCAACACTCATAGTTTTGGCCGATTCTGGTTCTTTTCGTGCACTATTACTCACCGTTTTGGGGTCCTAGAGCGATTTCTATGATTGACAATCCCTGGGGTGCATTTATTTGTCGGTCATCAACACTCGCAGTTTTGGCCGACTTTGGCCTGTTTCATGGACTATTACTCATTGTTTTGGTGTCTCGGAGCGATTTCCATGATTGACGCACCCCCGGGTGGGCTTACGTGTTGTTCACCAGCAATCCTAATTTCGTTCGATTCTGGGCTCTTTCATGGACTATTACTCACCATTTTGGGGTCCCAGAGCTATTTCCACGATTGACGATCCCCGCGGTGCGTTTACGTGTCCATCGTCAACAGTCGCAATTTTGGCCGATTCTGGCCCGTTTCGTGCACTATTACTCACCGTTTTGGGGTCCAAAAGAGATTTCCATGGTTGTTGAACCGTAAGGTGTGCTTACGTGTCGGTCATCAGCAAACGCAGTTTGGGCTCATTCTGGCCTGATTCTTGGACTATTACTCACCGTTTTGGGGTCCCAAAGCGATTTCCATAGTTGTTGAACCCCAAGGTGCGCTTACGTGTCGGTCATCAACACTCGCAGTTTTGGCCGATTTTGGCCCGTCTCTTGGACTATTACTCACTGTTTTGGGGTCCTGGAGTGATTTCCACGATTGACGAACCTTGGGGTGCGTTTGCGTGTCGATCATCAACACTCGCAGTTTTGGCCGATTCTGTCCTGTTTCGTGACTATTACCCAGTTTTGGGGCCCCTAAGTGGTTTCCACAACTGACAAACCGCAAGGTGCGTTTACGTGTCGGTTATCAACACTCACAATTTTGGCCAATTCTGGTTCATTTCGTGCACTATTACTCACCGTTTTCGGGTCCTAGAGCGATTTCCATGATTGACGATCCCTGGGGTGCATTTATGTGTCGGTCATCAACACTCGCAGTTTTGGCTGACTCTGCCCCGTTTCATGGATTATTACTCATTGTTTTGGGGTCCCGGAGCGATTTCCATGATTGACGCACCCCAGGGTGCGTTTACGTGTCGCTCACCAGCAATCCTAATTTTGTTCGATTCTGGGCTCTTCCGTGGACTATTACTCACCATTATGGGGTCCCATGCTATTTCCACATTCACAATCCCCGGGCTGCGTTTACGTGTACGTCGTCAACAGTCGCAATTTTGGCTGATTCTGGCCCGTTTCATGGACTATTACTCACCGTTTTGGTGTCCCAAAGCGATTTCAATGGTTGTTGAACCCTAAGGTGCATTTACGTGTCGGTCATCAACGAACGCAGTTTGGGCTGATTCTGGTCCGATTCTTGGACTATTACTCAGTGTTTTGGGGTCCCGGAGTGATTTCCACGATTGACGAACCCCAGGGTGCGTTTGCGGGTCGGTCATCAACACTCGCAGTTTTGGCCGATTCTGGCCCGTCTCTTGGTCTATTACTTAGTGTTTTGGGGTCCCGGAGTGATTTCCACGATTGACGAACCCCAGGGTGCGTTTGCGGGTCGGTCATGAACACTCATAGTTTTGGCCGATTCTGGTTCTTTTCGTGCACTATTACTCACCGTTTTGGGGTCCTAGAGCGATTTCTATGATTGACAATCCCTGGGGTGCATTTATTTGTCGGTCATCAACACTCGCAGTTTTGGCCGACTTTGGCCCGTTTCATGGACTATTACTCATTGTTTTGGTGTCTTGGAGCGATTTCCATGATTGACGCACCCCCGGGTGGGCTTACGTGTTGTTCACCAGCAATCCTAATTTCGTTCGATTCTGGGCTCTTTCATGGACTATTACTCACCATTTTGGGGTCCCAGAGCTATTTCCACGGTTGACGATCCCCGCGGTGCGTTTACGTGTCCATCGTCAGCAGTCGCAATTTTGGCCGATTCTGGCCCGTTTCGTGCACTATTACTCACCGTTTTGGGGTCCAAAAGAGATTTCCATGGTTGTTGAACCGTAAGGTGTGCTTACGTGTCGGTCATCAACACTCGCAGTTTTGGCCGATTTTGGCCCGTCTCTTGGACTATTACTCACCGTTTTGGGGTCCCAAAGCGATTTCCATAGTTGTTGAACCCCAAGGTGCGCTTACGTGTCGGTCATCAACACTCGCAGTTTTGGCCGATTTTGGCCCGTCTCTTGGACTATTACTCACTGTTTTGGGGTCCTGGAGTGATTTCCACGATTGACGAACCCTGGGGTGCGTTTGCGTGTCGATCATCAACACTCGCAGTTTTGGCCGATTCTGTCCTGTTTCGTGACTATTACCCAGTTTTGGGGCCCCTAAGTGGTTTCCACAACTGACAAACCGCAAGGTGCGTTTACGTGTCGGTTATCAACACTCACAATTTTGGCCAATTCTGGTTCATTTCGTGCACTATTACTCACCGTTTTCGGGTCCTAGAGCGATTTCCATGATTGACGATCCCTGGGGTGCATTTATGTGTCGGTCATCAACACTCGCAGTTTTGGCTGACTCTGCCCCGTTTCATGGATTATTACTCATTGTTTTGGGGTCCCGGAGCGATTTCCATGATTGACGCACCCCAGGGTGCGTTTACGTGTCGCTCACCAGCAATCCTAATTTTGTTCGATTCTGGGCTCTTCCGTGGACTATTACTCACCATTATGGGGTCCCACGCTATTTCCACATTCACAATCCCCGGGCTGCGTTTACGTGTACGTCGTCAACAGTCGCAATTTTGGCTGATTCTGGCCCGTTTCATGGACTATTACTCACCGTTTTGGTGTCCCAAAGCGATTTCAATGGTTGTTGAACCCTAAGGTGCATTTACGTGTCGGTCATCAACGAACGCAGTTTGGGCTGATTCTGGTCCGATTCTTGGACTATTACTCAGTGTTTTGGGGTCCCGGAGTGATTTCCACGATTGACGAACCCCAGGGTGCGTTTGCGGGTCGGTCATCAACACTCGCAGTTTTGGCCGATTCTGGCCCGTCTCTTGGTCTATTACTTAGTGTTTTGGGGTCCCGGAGTGATTTCCACGATTGACGAACCCCAGGGTGCGTTTGCGGGTCGGTCATCAACACTCATAGTTTTGGCCGATTCTGGTTCTTTTCGTGCACTATTACTCACCGTTTTGGGGTCCTAGAGCGATTTCTATGATTGACAATCCCTGGGGTGCATTTATTTGTCGGTCATCAACACTCGCAGTTTTGGCCGACTTTGGCCCGTTTCATGGACTATTACTCATTGTTTTGGTGTCTCGGAGCGATTTCCATGATTGACGCACCCCCGGGTGGGCTTACGTGTTGTTCACCAGCAATCCTAATTTCGTTCGATTCTGGGCTCTTTCATGGACTATTACTCACCATTTTGGGGTCCCAGAGCTATTTCCACGGTTGACGATCCCCGCGGTGCGTTTACGTGTCCATCGTCAGCAGTCGCAATTTTGGCCGATTCTGGCCCGTTTCGTGCACTATTACTCACCGTTTTGGGGTCCAAAAGAGATTTCCATGGTTGTTGAACCGTAAGGTGTGCTTACGTGTCGGTCATCAGCAAACGCAGTTTGGGCTCATTCTGGCCTGATTCTTGGACTATTACTCACCGTTTTGGGGTCCCAAAGCGATTTCCATAGTTGTTGAACCCCAAGGTGCGCTTACGTGTCGGTCATCAACACTCGCAGTTTTGGCCGATTTTGGCCCGTCTCTTGGACTATTACTCACTGTTTTGGGGTCCTGGAGTGATTTCCACGATTGACGAACCTTGGGGTGCGTTTGCGTGTCGATCATCAACACTCGCAGTTTTGGCCGATTCTGTCCTGTTTCGTGACTATTACCCAGTTTTGGGGCCCCTAAGTGGTTTCCACAACTGACAAACCGCAAGGTGCGTTTACGTGTCGGTTATCAACACTCACAATTTTGGCCAATTCTGGTTCATTTCGTGCACTATTACTCACCGTTTTCGGGTCCTAGAGCGATTTCCATGATTGACGATCCCTGGGGTGCATTTATGTGTCGGTCATCAACACTCGCAGTTTTGGCTGACTCTGCCCCGTTTCATGGTTACTCATTGTTTTGGGGTCCCGGAGCAATTTCCATAATTGACGCACCCCGGGGTGCGTTTACATGTCGCTCACCAGCAATCGTAATTTTGTTCGATTCTGGGCTCTTCCGTGGACTATTATTCACCATTTTGGGGTCCCAGAGCTATTTCCACATTCACAATGACCGGGGTGCGTTTACGTGTACGTCGTCAACAGTCGCAATTTTGGTTGATTCTGGCCCGTTTTATGGACTATTACTCACCGTTTTGGTGTCCCAAAGCGATTTCAATGGTTGTTGAACCCTAAGGTGCATTTACGTGTCGGTCATCAACGAACGCAGTTTGGGCTGATTCTGGTCCGATTCTTGGACTATTACTCACCGTTTTGGGGTCCCAAAGCGAATTCCATAGTTGTTGAACCCAAAGGTGCGCTTACGTGTCGGTCATCAACACTCGCAGTTTTGGCCGATTTTGGCCCGTCTCTTGGACTATTACTCACTGTTTTGGGGTCCTCGAGTGATTTCCACGATTGACGAACCCTGGGGTGCGTTTGCGTGTCGATCATCAACACTCGCAGTTTTGGCCGATTCTGTCCCGTTTCGTGACTATTACCCAGTTTTGGGGCCCCTAAGTGGTTTCCACAACTGACAAACCGCAAGGTGCGTTTACGTGTCGGTTATCAACACTCACAATTTTGGCCAATTCTGGTTCATTTCGTGCACTATTACTCACCGTTTTCGGGTCCTAGAGCGATTTCCATGATTGACGATCCCTGGGGTGCATTTATGTGTCGGTCATCAACACTCGCAGTTTTGGCTGACTCTGCCCCGTTTCATGGTTACTCATTGTTTTGGGGTCCCGGAGCAATTTCCATAATTGACGCACCCCGGGGTGCGTTTACATGTCGCTCACCAGCAATCGTAATTTTGTTCGATTCTGGGCTATTCCGTGGACTATTACTCACCATTTTGGGGTCCCAGAGCTATTTCCACATTCACAATGACCGGGGTGCGTTTACGTGTACGTCGTCAACAGTCGCAATTTTGGTTGATTCTGGCCCGTTTCATGGACTATTACTCACCGTTTTGGTGTCCCAAAGCGATTTCAATGGTTGTTGAACCCTAAGGTGCATTTACGTGTCAGTCATCAACGAACGCAGTTTGGGCTGATTCTGGTCCGATTCTTGGACTATTACTCACCGTTTTGGGGTCCCAAAGCGAATTCCATAGTTGTTGAACCCAAAGGTGCGCTTACGTGTCGGTCATCAACACTCGCAGTTTTGGCCGATTTTGGCCCGTCTCTTGGACTATTACTCACTGTTTTGGGGTCCTCGAGTGATTTCCACGATTGACGAACCCTGGGGTGCGTTTGCGTGTCGATCATCAACACTCGTAGTTTTGGCCGATTCTGTCCCGTTTCGTGACTATTACCCAGTTTTGGGGACCCGAAGTGGTTTCCACAACTGACGAACCGCAAGGTGCGTTTACGTGTCGGTTATCAACACTCACAATTTTGGCCAATTCTGGTTCATTTCGTGCACTATTACTCACCATTTTCGGGTCCTAGAGCGATTTCCATGATTGACGATCCCTGGGGTGCATTTATGTGTCGGTCATCAACACTCGCAGTTTTGGCTGACTCTGCCCCGTTTCATGGTTTATTACTCATTGTTTTGGGGTCCCGGAGCAATTTCCATAATTGATGCACCCCGGGGTGCGTTTACATGTCGCTCACCACCAATCGTAATTTTGTTCGATTCTGGGCTCTTCCATGGACTATTACTCACCATTTTGGGGTCCCAGAGCTATTTCCACATTCACAATGACCGGGGTGCGTTTACGTGTACGTCGTCAACAGTCGCAATTTTGGTTGATTCTGGCCCGTTTCATGGACTATTACTCACCGTTTTGGTGTCCCAAATCGATTTCAATGGTTGTTGAACCCTAAGGTGCATTTACGTGTCGGTCATCAACGAACGCAGTTTGGGCTGATTCTGGTCCGTTTCTTGGACTATTACTCACCGTTTTGGGGTCCCAAAGCGAACTCCATAGTTGTTGAACCCAAAGGTGCGCTTACGTGTCGGTCATCAACACTCGCAGTTTTGGCCGATTTTGGCCCGTCTCTTGGACTATTACTCACTGTTTTGGGGTCCTCGAGTGATTTCCACGATTGACGAACCCTGGGGTGCGTTTGCGTGTCGATCATCAACACTCGTAGTTTTGGCCGATTCTGTCCCGTTGCGTGACTATTACCCAGTTTTGGGGACCCGAAGTGGTTTCCACAACTGACGAACCGCAAGGTGCGTTTACGTGTCGGTTATCAACACTCACAATTTTGGCCAATTCTGGTTCATTTCGTGCACTATTACTCACCGTTTTCGGGTCCTAGAGCGATTTCCATGATTGACGATCCCCGGGGTGCATTTATGTGTCGGTCATCAACACTCGCAGTTTTGGCTGACTCTGCCCCGTTTCATGGTTTATTACTCATTGTTTTGGGGTCCCGGAGCAATTTCCATAATTGACGCACCCCGGGGTGCGTTTACATGTCGCTCACCAGCAATCGTAATTTTGTTCGATTCTGGGCTCTTCCGTGGACTATTACTCACCATTTTGGGGTCCCAGAGCTATTTCCACATTCACAATGACCGGGGTGCGTTTACGTGTACGTCGTCAACAGTCGCAATTTTGGTTGATTCTGGCCCGTTTCATGGACTATTACTCACCGTTTTGGTGTCCCAAAGCGATTTCAATGGTTGTTGAACCCTAAGGTTCATTTACGTGTCGGTCATCAACGAACGCAGTTTGGGCTGATTCTGGTCCGATTCTTGGACTATTACTCACCGTTTTGGGGTCCCAAAGCGAATTCCATAGTTGTTGAACCCAAAGGTGCGCTTACGTGTCGGTCATCAACACTCGCAGTTTTGGCCGATTTTGGCCCGTCTCTTGGACTATTACTCACTGTTTTGGGGTCCTCGAGTGATTTCCACGATTGACGAACCCCAGGGTGCGTTTGCGGGTCGGTCATCAACACTCATAGTTTTGGCCGATTCTGGTTCTTTTTGTGCACTATTACTCACCGTTTCGGGGTCCTAGAGCGATTTCTATGATTGACAATCCCTGGGGTGCATTTATTTGTCGGTCATCAACACTCGCAGTTTTGGCCGACTTTGGCCCGTTTCATGGACTATTACTCATTGTTTTGGTGTCTCGGAGCGATTTCCATGATTGACGCACCCCGGGGTGCGCTTACGTGTTGTTCACCAGCAATCCTAATTTCGTTCGATTCTGGGCTCTTTCATGGACTATTACTCACCATTTTGGGGTCCCAGAGCTATTTCCACGGTTGACGATCCCCGCGGTGCGTTTACGTGTCCGTCGTCAACAGTCGCAATTTTGGCCGATTCTGGCCCGTTTCGTGCACTATTACTCACCGTTTTGTGGTCCGAAAGCGATTTCCATGGTTGTTGAACCCTAAGGTGTGCTGACGTGTCGGTCATCAGCAATCGCAGTTTAGGCTGATTCTGGCCTGATTCTTGGACTATTACTAACCGTTTTGGGGTCCCAAAGCAATTTCCATAGTTGTTGAACCCCAAGGTGCGCTTACGTGTCGGTCATCAACCCTCGCAGTTTTGGCCGATTCTGGCCCGTCTATTGGTCTATTACTCAGTGTTTTGGGGTCCCGGAGTGATTTCCACGATTGACGAACCCCAGGGTGCGTTTGCGGGTCGGTCATCAACACTCATAGTTTTGGCCGATTCTGGTTCTTTTCGTGCACTATTACTCACCGTTTTGGGGTCCTAGAGCGATTTCTATGATTGACAATCCCTGGGGTGCATTTATTTGTCGGTCATCAACACTCGCAGTTTTGGCCGACTTTGGCCCGTTTCATGGACTATTACTCATTGTTTTGGTGTCTCGGAGCGATTTCCATGATTGACGCACCCCCGGGTGGGCTTACGTGTTGTTCACCAGCAATCCTAATTTCGTTCGATTCTGGGCTCTTTCATGGACTATTACTCACCATTTTGGGGTCCCAGAGCTATTTCCACGATTGACGATCCCCGCGGTGCGTTTACGTGTCCATCATCAGCAGTCGCAATTTTGGCCGATTCTGGCCCGTTTCGTGCACTATTACTCACCGTTTTGGGGTCCAAAAGAGATTTCCATGGTTGTTGAACCGTAAGGTGTGCTTACGTGTCGGTCATCAGCAAACACAGTTTGGGCTCATTCTGGCCTGATTCTTGGACTATTACTCACCGTTTTGGGGTCCCAAAGCGATTTCCATAGTTGTTGAACCCCAAGGTGCGCTTACGTGTCGGTCATCAACACTCGCAGTTTTGGCCGATTTTGGCCCGTCTCTTGGACTATTACTCACTGTTTTGGGGTCCTGGAGTGATTTCCACGATTGACGAACCTTGGGGTGCGTTTGCGTGTCGATCATCAACACTCGCAGTTTTGGCCGATTCTGTCCTGTTTCGTGACTATTACCCAGTTTTGGGGCCCCTAAGTGGTTTCCACAACTGACAAACCGCAAGGTGCGTTTACGTGTCGGTTATCAACACTCACAATTTTGGCCAATTCTGGTTCATTTCGTGCACTATTACTCACCGTTTTCGGGTCCTAGAGCGATTTCCATGATTGACGATCCCTGGGGTGCATTTATGTGTCGGTCATCAACACTCGCAGTTTTGGCTGACTCTGCCCCGTTTCATGG
>NW_025231280.1:0-3078 GCF_018294505.1 Triticum aestivum
CCAGGATATGATTTATTACTTCTCTGCTAAATATTTCACTGCTCATAAGAAACAAGCTGCCTTGCGAGAAATATATAATTTTGTGCAAATCAAAGAAGAGAGTCTCCCACAAGCTTGGGGGAGGCTCCTCCGATTACTTAATGCTTTGTCTGATCATCCTGTTAAGAAAAATGAAATACTTGATATCTTTTATAATGGACTAACCGATGCTTCCAAGGACTACTTGGATAGTTGTGCTGGTTGTGTTTTCAGGGAAAGAACAGTCGACGAAGCTGAATTACTATTGAATAATATGTTGACTAATGAAAATAATTGGACTCTTCCTGAGCCAATTCCTGAGGCAATTCCCGAACCAATTGAGGCAACTCCTGAGCCTATTCCTAAACCCACTCCGAAGAAGAGAGGTGCTCTATTTCTCAGTCCTGAAGATATGCAAAGAATTGTTAAAAAATTACCTCCTATTGAAGAAATACATGGTCTTAATATACCGCCTATTGAAGAAACACATTGTCTTGATATCCCGACATAGGTAGTAAAGGTAAATTCATCATATAGATATGATAAAGTTGAAATCTCGTCTACTAAATTTCATAGCCCATGCTTAGATGAATTTGATGACTTTATGGCTAGGCGAGAAAGTTTTAATGCTTATGTTGGTAGAGAATTAAAGAATAATGCTTTCGAAATAGGACGCTTGAGTGATTATATGGCTAGAGTTAAAGGTGAACTTAAACTCATTAGCAAATATGCTTCTATGGTTACCACTCAAGTTGAGCAAGTACTTAAAGCTCAATGTGATTTGCTCGATGAATTAAATAATAAATATGACTTTGCTGTTAGAGTGGCTACTAGAACTGGTAGAATGACTCAGGAACCTAGTTCTTCCAAAAAGAAGAAAAAGAAAAACGATAGGAGTTTGCATGCTTCTAGTGAACCTGTTGTAGACACACCTGAGAATCCCAATGATATTTCTATTTCTGATGCTGAAACACAATCAGGTGATGAACATGAACCTAGTGATAATGTTAGTGATAATGTACATGTTGATGCTCAACCTAGCAATAACAAAGATGCAGAGATTGAACCTGCTGTTGATCTTGATAACCCACAATCAAAGAATCAACGTTATGATAAGAGAGATTTTGTTGCTATGAAGCACGGTAAAGAAAGAGAACCATGGGTTCAGAAACCCATGCCCTTTCCTCCTAAACCATCCAAGAAATAGGATGATGAGGATTTTGAGCGCTTTGCTGAAATGATTAGACCTATCTTCTTACGTATGCGCTTAACTGATATGCTTAAATTAAATCCTTATGCTAAGTATATGAAGGATATGATTACAAATAAAAGAAAGATACCGAAAGCTGAAATTTCCACCATGCATGCTAATTACACTTTTAAGGGTGGAATACCAAAGAAACTTGGAGATCCAGGGGTACCAACCATACAAGGCTCCATAAAAAGAAATTATGTTAAAACTGCTTTATTTGATCTTGGAGCCGGTAATAGTGTTATGCCTCTCTCTTTATATCGTAGACTTGAATTGAATAAGTTGACACCTACTGAAATATCTTTGCAAATGGCTAATAAATCAACTACTATACCTGTCGGTATTTGTGAGGATGTGCCTGTTGTGGTTGCCACCGTCACTATCTTAACGGACTTTGTTATTCTTGATATTCCCGAGGATGATAGTATGTCGATTATCCTTGGTGGACCCTTTTTGAATACTGCAGGGGCTGTTATTGATTGCAACAAAGGCAATGTCACTTTTCATGTTAATGGTACTGAGCATATGGTACACTTTCCAAGGAAACAATCTCAAGTTCATAGCATCAATTCTATTGGAAAAGTTCCAACTATCATTTTTGGAGGTTTTGAATTTACTCTTCCTACTGTCAAGAAAAAGTATAATATATATTCTTATTGTTGCGGATGTTCATATCCCTGTTGAGGTAACCTAGTGTTTTTCGAAATTTCTCCGGTTCCGTGTTATTTGGAATGAGTTTGTTAACAAGACTTGATCAACCTTGTTAGTGGATTCATTTTGATGATCATGAGATGGATGAAACTAGAAGACACAACCTTCTGTACCCTCTTTTTACTTTCTGTTATTTAGAATAAATAAAGCAAAAATAGTATTATCTGTCTGTTTTCTGATTTATCCGTGCAATAAAAAATATATCCTGAAAATAAAAGTGCTCCAATTGCCCTGCAAATTTAGTATGATTTTTTATGGAATATCTGAGGATTTTAGGCACTGGAAACAATGCAGGAGGGGCAAGCACCAGGCCACGAGGGTGGAGGGCGTGCCCACACCCCCTGGGCGTGCCCCCTGTCTCGTGGGCCCACGGTGGCCCCCCTCCACTTATTCTTGCACCCACACACTCCATCTTCTTCCCAAAAAATCACCATCCAGCTCAAGCATGAGTTCTAGCTCATTTTGCTGCAATTTTTGATCTCCTTGCTCAAAGCTACATTCACAAAACTGCTTTGGGAGATTGTTGCTTGGTATGTGACTCCTCCATTGGTCCAATTAGTTTTTGTTCTAGTGCTTTATTCATTGCAAATTTTTGCTGCATAGCTTACCCCGTTCTTGAGCTTGCATGTCAAATTTATGAGGTCCCAAGCAATTCTAATGCATGATATAGGCTCTAGGCACTTGTAGGAGTAGTTGCTACCAATCTTATTTAGTTTTATTCACTTTTATTTTGAAGTTACTAAAATTTCAGAAAATGTGAAGGAGATTTTTGAGGGGCTCTTCTAGGCAAGGCTCCCATGAAAAACAAGCTAAAGAGAAGGAAAAGGCCAAGTATAATCTTCCTCGCATAGCGGAAGTACGTCCGTGTGAATGGCCCTATGACGATTTCTTGAGAGAAGCCGGGATTTATGAAGACTTTTATTCTTTGATCGAAAATGCAGGCCTCACCGAGTTCTTCCACGACCGGATCGATCACTATCTCTTAATCACCAATACTTACGTCACTACTGGAAACTAGGAATTTGCCATCAGCCAGCTCTTTGCCATCCGCCAGCTGATGGCAAAGAACGTCTTTGCCATCTGCTTATAGAAAACAG
>NW_025231280.1:3088-4650 GCF_018294505.1 Triticum aestivum
TGGCAAAGAACTGACAGACGGCAAAGAACATGGTTGCCATCAGCCAATTCTTTGCCATCTACTAGTGGATGGCAAATAATATTTTCCATCTGCCAGCAGATGGCAAAGAGGTGGGTAGGGGTCCAGTGATGTAACGACCTGTCAACCCACCTCATTGCCATATGCCAGCAGATGGCAAAGAATCTTTTCCGTCTGTTGGCAGATGGCAAAGAAGTGGGTGGGGCCCAATGGATGACGGCACTGTAACGGCCCAGTAGCCCCACCTCTTTGCCATCTGCCAGCCGCTGGCTGATGGCAAAGATATGGGCCTTTGCCATCCGCTGGCTGATGGCAAAGAGGTCGGACTATCTCCTCCCCTCTCTTCTTCTAAAAAAAAATTCTCCTCCCCTGTCTCCCAGCCCGGCCCCACCCCTCTCTCTCTCTCCCAGCCCGGCCCCACCCCTCTCTCTCTCTCCCCACCTCACCCACCCACCACTTGTCTAAAAAACCCAACCCCAAACCGCACCCGCGCGCCCCAGCCGTCGGACGACCCCAGCACCGCCAACGGCCCGCCCCTCCCCGCCACCGCAGCCCTCCCCAGCTCCTCCCTGCCACCGCAGCCCGCCCCTCCACCGAGCCAGGCCACGATGCCGCCCCCTTCCCGCGGCCCTCCCCGCCACCACAGCCGTCCCCGCCGGCGGCCGCACATCCGCTGCACCGGATCTGAAGCTTCTCCTCCCCCTCTTCCTCACCCCGGTCAGATCTTCTTCGTCTCGTGCTCCTCCCCGCGCCGCCGGCCGCTGGTCCCCGACCTCATCCCACCGTGAATTTGACACCCCCGTTCTCTTCTTCTCTTCAGGCAGGTGAGCCCCGTCCCTCCCAAATTGGTCCCTCCTCCTCTGGTCAAGTTCTGCCTCTGCTACTATGTAGTATAGTGCTGACTGCTAGTGTTGTTGCTTGCTGGCCTGCTGCTTGATTTCGTTGTTGGCTTGCTGCTGCTAGATGATGTTGTTACGTACTGCTGTTGGCTTGCTACTGCTGGTGGCCTGGTGCTATTAGCTGCTGCTTGTTGTTAGCTGCTAGCGTGCTACTACTAGCTAGCTACTACTGCTTGTGTTACTAGTTGTTGCTGCTGCTACTTGCTGATACTACTAGCTACTGCTGTTGCATACTGGTGCTACTAGCTGCTGCTGCTACAAATATCTTCGTAACTGAACTGACCATAATCATTAGGTGTATAGAGGATTTTATGGTTTCTATTTGCAAATGATGTAGGTCAAATAGTAATCAAATAACTGCACGAGAACAACTGAGCAAAATTTGACAAAATGTAAACTGCAAGTGTCCACAAGCACACATAATCCTTGAACTAAAATAGACATACTCACAACCAGAATGTGCTGAACATGCTAAATTACAGAATTTGGTCTAGCGGTTGTTGCCTTGTAACGCCTAAATAGTGTTCAACATAAAGTCAATGGCGTCATTTTTTAAGGGGAATCTAAATCTGCCAAGACACCATATAATGCACAAAAATCTAATTTGGTCGCGTAGTCTCTGGCTCCACTTCAAGCCCTCGGTCT
>NW_025231280.1:8869-11669 GCF_018294505.1 Triticum aestivum
TTTAGTTTTTGTTTTGACCTTGTGAAACTTGCTACCTATGGATGAAACTGTGTAATATTGATGAAACTATGTATATGTACGGATGAAACTTGCTACTATTGGTAACATGTGTTGGCTATATATGTGTTCATGACTATTGGTAATATGTGTTGAATCTGCTATATTGGTCATATAAATATATTTATGTCTGATTTTCTGTGAAAATGAATTGATATAAGAAAAAACAAAATTAAATGGGGCAATATAGTCACTTTGCCATCTGCTGGCAGATGGCAAAGAGCTTTGCCATCAGCTGGCAAATGGCAAAGAGGGCACGTGTCATCTACATGTAAAATTTGGGCTGGCTTATTTGAGCTCTTTGCCATCTGCCTGCAGCCTTTGCCATCTGCTGGCAGACGGCAAAGTATGTTGTTAGCCTTCTAATGGGGCTAACCCCGTTAAGAGGCTGTGCCATCTGCCAGCTGATGGCAAAGGCACAGGCTCTTTGCCATCAGCCAGCAGACGGCAAAGAAGCCTTTACCGGCAGGGTTTCAGACAAACTGTTTGCCATCTGCTGGCAGATGGCAAAGCCTTTGCCATCCGCAGACCATGCCTTTGCCATCTGCCATGGCAGATGGCAAAGTGCCAGATTCCAGTAGTGCATGTAAAACTTTTATTACTATCCTAAGAAATCACCTCCTTCAGTATCGTTCCATTTATATGATGAATTCAAGGAAATGTCTTTACGCAATTTTTGCGCGGTATGTAGAATACCCTTTGAGGGTAAATTAGATGAACCACATCATAAAGATGTGGATGGCTTTGTCAACACCATTACTGTAGGGGATCCAAAGAAGGGTTCCGATGCGAGAACCTCTAGCATACACTTTCTTGTTTTACGCTACTTTGACATATTTGCTAGTCGATGCTTAATTGGTCGTGGAAATAGTGGAAACTTCAATATTCCTGATATTATTATTCTTCTCCATGACTTGTTTGGTGATAAGAGTTTTAGTATGGGTCCCGTTATTGCTAAACGTCTAAGCCTGAATCGTACAAAAGGCCCCATCTTTGGAGGTATCTATGTTGCACGTCTTGCTAAACATTTTGAGATACCTACTAGGCACCATGACAAAGAGGAGACAATATTGCCTCCTTACATTTTAGATTACAGGAGCATGGTATCGCATGAGTTTATTGTTGACAACAAAGAAAAGATGCTTATGTATAACCTGAGATTTAATAAAAAACACAATGAGACTATTATTCTGCCTGTGCCTCTGTTGTTTGATTTGACTGCAGTTAATTATCTTGTCACTCCGGAAGCGGTGTACGATCATCGAGGCCAAGCATCCACTCCAGAACCTGCTGAACCGGAACCTTCACTGGACCCTTATTGTTCATCAACTTACAAGTGGGATCCGGAGGAGATGGCCAGCCAGTTGGATCCGGAGGAGATGGCCAGCCAATGGTATCCTGGTTACACCCTCAGTACACCGGGGAGAGTAGCCACGGTCCTTGGTAGTAAACCAACTTAGGCCAAAAGCTTAAGCTTGGGGGAGTATGTATTTCTCACCAACTTTACATTCATGTTCACACACTATTCTAGTTGTCGGTGCTCATACTCTTTCATTATATTATCCATGCTAGTTTAATTTTCTTTTTCTAGCCTTCTTCTTGTGTGCTTGTAGTATAAATTAAAATGAAAACCCAAAAAGATTTCTCGTTCTTCTTCTAGCTTTTTGGGAGCTTTCCTGTGTAAATAGTTTTATTTGCTTTTCTTTCCTTTGGGGGTCGAGAGTAGGAGACCATATTGAAAATGTTTAGTGGCTCTCATATGCATGATTGTTGATTTAACTTAGAGCCCATATTACTTTGTCTTCTCTCTTGAGTTGAATGCTTGCAGATTCCAGCTTAGTCCAATGAACATGCACTATTATTACTATACACATCGTTCGGTCGTGCAAGTGAAAGGCAATAATGACGATATATGATGGACTGATTGAGATGAGAGAAACTGGTATGAACTCGACCTCTTTTGTTTTTGTAAATATAATGAGTTCATCGCTCCTGATTCAGTTTATTATGAAGTAAACATATTTGCAATGACATTTAGAGATTATAGTTGCTTGTGCCATGCTTGATTAGCTATGAGTTATAATAGTTTAGCTTGTGTGCCAACATTCTATTAAAATGATTATGATGTGGTATCATGGGATGGTATCCTCCTTCGAATGAATTGAGTGACTCGACTTGGGACATGTTGACTCATGTAGTTGAAACAAATCAACATAAGCCTTCACGATATTTATGTTCATGGTGGATTATATCCTACTCATGCTTGTACTCGGTGTGAATTAATTCTAATGCATGTTCATGACTATTGTCGCTCTCTCAGTTGGTCGCTTCCCAGTCTTTTGCTAGCCTTCACCTGTACTAAGCGGGAATACTGCTTGTGCATCCAAACTCCATAAACCCCAAAGTTATTCCATATGAGTCCACCATACCTTCCTATATGCGGTATCTACCTGCCGTTCCAAGTAAATTTGTATGTGCCAAACACCAAACCTTCAAATGAAATTCTGTTTTGTATGCTCGAGCAGCTCATGTTTCAACTAGGTCTGCCTGTATCTTCCATGCTAGGTGTGTTATTCTCAAGAGGAGTGGACTCCGCTCCTCATTCACGAGAAAGGGCCGGTAACCGGGATGCCCAGTCCCATGATCCAAAATGATCAAAGCAAATCAATATAATTAAACAAGACTCCCCCAGGGATGTTGTTAGTTGGAGGCACTAGTTGTTTCGAGCAAGCCATGGATTGAT
>NW_025231281.1:0-11666 GCF_018294505.1 Triticum aestivum
TTTTTTTTTTTGGTAAACTACCCTCTTTTGATATATCAATCTCTCAGTTTTGTCATTTATGATATTGTCTAATTAATTCATAAAAGCTAGAACTTTACTAGATCCACATCCATATGTATCGCTTCCTATTCTTTTAATTCATTCACACCATCCGCTTATGAACCCTTTCTTTCTGATTGTAGCATAGGCAATGGTACTGGAACAATTGGTAATCCATCCAGAAGAAAAAGGATGAGAATTGATCATGAATCAACACAAGTCACCACAGATAACACAAACCCTTGGAACAAGGAAGAATTTTCCAGCAGGTTACGAGAGATAATTAGTCAGTTGCAAGGCATCCAAGGGGGTTTGAGAGGGATTCTCGAGATACTTGGCTTAGACTCTGCTGCAACTTTAAGTAACTCTCAGAATACAACGCATGGTCCATGCCGAAGAACATCAAGTCTTGTTCAAAGAAAAATATATGGGAGAGCGGCAGAGAAGAAATTCATTATCAATTTGATAAGAGAACACAAATCAGCTGCTGGTGTCACTGTTGTGCCTATTGTAGGCATTGGAGGAGTTGGCAAGACAGCTCTCGCTCAACTTGTGTACAATGATCCAGCAGTGGAAAATCAATTTGATCTCAGGATATGGATTTGGGTATCTAATATGTTTGATGAAGTGAGACTCACAAGGGAGATGTTAGATTTTGTGTCTCGGGAAACACATCAAGGGTTTTGCAGCTTTGCCAAGCTTCAGGAGGCCTTGAAGATTAATATCAAGTCAAAGAGGGTCCTAATGGTTTTAGATGATGTCTGGGATGATAGAAATGATAGCCGATGGGACCAGCTATTGGCTCCTTTTAAATCTGATGGTGCAAACAACAATTTGATACTCATGACAACTAGAAAACCATCTTTTGCAAAAAGAAGAGGAACAACTGAACCAATTAAATTAAGTGCATTGGGAAAAGATGATTTCTGTTTATTGTTTAAAGTATGTGCATTTGGTGATGAGAACTACAAAGAGGAAGAAAGTCTAAGTGACATCGGACAACAAATAGTGCAAAAGTTAAAAGGAAACCCATTAGCGGCACAAACTGCAGGATCAATATTAAGAGAGCATCTTAGCGTTGAACATTGGACTAGAAATCTGAGGAATGAATATTGGAAATCCCTGCAGCTCGCTAGCGGCGTCATGCCTGCTTTGAAGCTTTGCTACGACGGGATGCCCTTCCATCTACAACAATGCTTCTCCTATTGTTCTATATTCCCATACAATTATCAGTTTCCCACCGAGGAGTTAATTCATATGTGGATTTCACATGGATTTGTGAAGCGTGATCGTTCAAGTGAGAATTTGGAGGAGATAGGGCGATCCTATCTAACTGACTTGGTAAACCTGGGTTTCTTTGAACAGGTTGAAGAAATTGAAGAAGTCATCTCTTTCGGTACACAAACTTCCTATGTAATCAGTAGTCTTATGCATGATTTTGCGAGGGTTGTTTCAAGAACAGAGTGTGCAACAATAGATGGTATATATTGCAATGAAATATTGCCAACTGTACATCATTTGTCGATACTAACAGATTCTGTATATCTTATGGATGATCAGACCGACAACATATCTCGTAGTGAGAAGTTTGAAGAAAAAATACGAATTGCATGTACATCAGTGAAAACCTTGAGGACATTGGTGTTAATTGGGCAGTATGACTCTTTCTTCTTCAAAGTCTTCAAAGAAGTATTCCAAAAGGAACATCATTTGCGAGTGCTTCATTTGTCTGCAACATCCGCTGATTCTCATTCCTTCATATGTAGTTGGGTAAATCATACACATCTCCAGTATCTGAAACTTGAGGGCGTTCATGTTGAGCTGGGTTCACAGTCTCAAGTTAAGAGCAAGTTCTCCCATCAAATATTAGATGGTTGGCTTACCTCTCTGCAGACAATTCATCTAGAGAACTGTGGACAGGGCTGGATACTTCCATGTCTGGAAAGGTTTCCGTTTCTGACAAGGTTGAAGTTGAGCAACATGCGGGAAGTAAGTGAAGTATCAGTTCCGTCATTGGAGGAGCTAGTTTTAGTAGAGATGCCAGAGTTGGAGAATTGTGTCTGCACTTCTCTGGGAGATATGAACTCTAGTTTAAGGGTACTGGAGATCCGAGGTTGCCCTGGACTTAAGATGTTTAATTTGCTTGAGAAGCATTATATCTTCAAAATGGAGAAGAATGCATGGTTGCCCAGTCTTACAAAATTCATAATCTGCGATTGTCCTCACTTGCAAGTATTGGCCCCTCTTCGGCCTTCAGCCACATTTTCTGAATTTTTAATCAGCAGAGTTTCAATGTTTCTCACGATGGACGGATTTTCCATGGAAACATTCGAAATTAGGCCAAATAGTCTTTTGGGTGAGTTTTCTGGTGAGATGAGACTTGATCAAAAAATCTTGGCATTCCATAATCCGAGGGACCTCAAACACTTGGAAATAAAAGGCTGCCAGAATCTGACATCTATTTCCCTAATAAGTTCTTTTCAGTTTGTATTTTTAGAGAGCTTGACAATAGAAAACTGCACAAAACTCTTCTCTTCAAACATTGTTTCAGCGCACACACATGAAGCCATGATAGCTGTAGATTATAATGCCCTCCCATATCTTGAAAGTCTCAGTATTGTTTCATGTGGAATAACGGGGAAATGGCTATCTCTGATGCTTCGACATGCGCCGGCAATGAAGGAATTGGTGATAGAGGACTGCCCAGAGTTGACACAGTTGCGGACTGAAGGGGGAGGAAACAGTAAGTCAAATCTTATCGCAGGCTCGGCAGATTCATCGTCAGGATATCTAAATGATTTGTCGGCAAGCTCAACTCAAGATGGATTGTGGTGCATTCCATTAAATATCACCTCCTCTCTCAAAAAGTTAACTATTTATAATTGCCCTCATCTAATATTTGAGGGGGGCAGGAAAGGCTTCACTGGATTTACCTCCCTTGAGTCTCTAAGAATTGGGGAATGCCCTGTACTGCTGCTCTCGTCTTTGGTGCATGGAAGATTGCTCCTCCCGCAATTACTAGAAGAAATCGAAATCGGTGATTATTACCAGGAAACCCTGCAGCCCTGCTTTCTGAATAACCATACCAGCCTAAAAAAATTAGCAGTGCGTTGTAGCCAAAGTTTGAATTCTCTAATGCTGCACTCCTGCACGTCCTTGGAAGTTTTGACAATTACAGCATGCGGATCGCTCAGCACATTACACGGCATGGGATCTCTTGGAACCCTCAGGTCTTTAGCATTATATAGGAACTCAAGTTTAGAATTTCTACAGCCTGAATCCTTCAGGATGCTGGAAGATTTGAACATTACAATCTGTAATTCTCTCGTCGCACTAGAGGGCTTGCGGTCCCTTGTGAACCTCAGGCATTTGACAGTCTTCAGTCAACCTGCCTGGGCTGTTACAACGTTTGGAGAGAGTTATGAGCTAACAGATAGAATTTTCCCTAGACTGGAAAGTCTTACTATCAGTGAATTGTCTCGCCTTACCACGTCATTCTGCAAGGGCCTCGCCAGCCTCCAACGCCTACAACTAAAGTTTTTGGAAGAGGCGAGGCTTACAGATGAGCAAGAGACAGCACTTCTGCTGCACAGGTCCTTGCAAGATCTCCATTTTGTCCATTGTGGCCATCTCTTATATCTTCCTACGGGGCTGCACAGACTTCCTACCCTCAAGACATTGAAGATCGAATGTTGTGGCCGCATCTCACGGCTGCAGAAGGAGGGTCTCCCACCCTCGCTGGAAGAGCTGGAGATCATATATTGCAGCAAAAAGCTGTCAAAACAATGCAGATTGCTAGCAACAAGCAAGCTAAATGTCAAAGTTGATGACCGTCCGCCATGGACCAGGAGCTAATTCCATGATGGATAGCTGCGAGGGACGTCTAATACGGCATAGACAGGAAGAGACTGTGTTTCTTGTGTGTCTTAGTGTTTTGGGCTGTTTGGCGAAAGGAGAGGGCTCGCGTCTTCGCCGATAAAATCACGCCAATTCTGCGAGTCGTCCATCAGCTTAAGGGTGATGCTGGGTTCTGGTTCAGGAAGCTTTAGGTCCCCTTGTGTTGGCCATTTTTTTCAATGTAGTTTGTGCATGGCTTCCTGGTCGTCCCTACTCGTTGCTGCTGAATGAAGGGAGTAAATCAATGTGATCTCTGTGGCTCTGTCCACTAAATTGTGCTGTAATTAATCAATGCGTTCTTTTCCCTGAATTGTGTTGTAATTATATTCAGCGAAAAAAGAGTGGGGAGACATGGCTTTTGCTATTGTTCAAATGAATGTACTTTCCTACATATCTCTGCCGCTAGAAAGAGAACCTGCAAAGTACGTATCTTGTAGGAACACGGGATGGCATCATAGCTGTATTTTCGAGGCCCCTCTTCCCAAAAACTTGCCGTCTTTTAACAGACTGGCATTCGCATTTGGACTGCACTCTGTACTAGTGCTTGTTAATTTGCTTCAACCGATGAAAATGAGGGTTGCTGCTGAGTTGTTCTTGCGGAACTGAAGTTCATGCTTTCTGAACCAAGGGCATCTGAAGCTTTCTGCTATAGGTTCAGCACGAGCAGCAATTGTCTTGTTGTGAGCCATCGACCACTTTCGCCACCTAATTTTGGGCTGAAAAAGGAACTGAAACTCAGGCCATGACAGTAGAATGGAGTATCAGCCGATTCAGTTGCGCACGCGTTGGCTGGCTCTCTAGTGACTCGATAGTTTGGGTGGGATATCATTCTGTCTTCTGGTATGTTCATTAAATTACCCGAGCTTTAATAGCTGGTAAGAGTGCTTGTTACTGTATATGGCACCTTTGCCTCATTCTTGTTGGTATAATTCAACGATGTTTTCCCTTGGCCTTTTATTTTCCTGAATATCTCTTTTTTTTTTGCGGATATTTTCCTGAATATCTCAATGCTGAAACATAATTTCGCACTATACTAGAAGGAACACATGTCTATTATTATCTGCTCATGGTCTTGGGCAGATTGTGAAGATGTCATTAAAAGGTGATGTTTAACTTACCAGCATCCTTCAGAGAATCAGTTCCACATGAATGAACGATAACAGTAACGGAATCATCTTTCTTGGTTCTTGATGTTTCGACTTCGCATCACATATAGATCGTTCGCTCTTGCCTTGTACGCACAATAAGAGCTCAGAGATCCATCAATAGAGCTCCACCCTACATGCTACAGTAATGTTTTACAGTGTTGTGTGTACATTCGCGGTCGTAAGAAAGATAAATTTACTACATCACGTCCTTCAAAGTGTTCGTCATGTCCAGACCAGTCTATATCACAAGACAAAAATCAAATCAAATCCGTTGTTCACATTGACTTCTTTCTGTTTTTGTTTTTGACAATGATTCACATCGAGTTCTTTTTCCTGTTTTTGTCATTGATTCACATCAAGTATTTATTTTTTGAGAATGATTCACATTAAGTTTTTTTTTTTTTACAATTGATTCACATCACTGGCCGTTTCGACTGGGCCGGCTCACGCTGCAACCTAAAGAAAACTGAGAACAACTGGGTGTCACAGTACTACAGGCAGCTGGGTCGGGCCGATCACATTTACACGAATCCCTGACCCTGACCCGCTACACTTTGCTGGCTTGCGGCAATCGGTCGGCCGGCCTCTAGTCCCAACACCGGCGACGGCGATGGCGACCATCGCCGAGGGCTCCTAGTTAGGCGGATCCTATTTGCCGCCCGGAGGCAACAAATGGTGGAGGCGATGCCCACATGGTGAGCTACTTGGGCCAGCCCAGTTCTACCTTTTACTCGTGCGTGTGCTGTGGTTCGTTCGCTGCCCAGTTTTTTCTTTTTCTTTGGTTTCGTGTTTTACTCGCACGTGTGCTGGGGCTCGTTTGTTGCCCAGGTTTCTTTTTGTTTCATTTCTCTTATGCTTTTTTGTTTGTTTCTGGTTTGGGCTTATTATTGGGTTTTTCTTCCTTCCTTTTATTTCTTCTTCTTTTTTCTTTCACTGGTGTGATTTTTCCCCTGGTTTTTCTTCTGGATTCTTAACATATTTACTGAACATTTTTTAATTTATGCTTCAGTATATGGTTAACGTGTTTTCATATTCGTATGAACATTTTTTAATGCATGCTGAACATTTTTTTACATATAGTGAACTTTTTCTAATGCACAATGAACTTTTCTTTACATACGGTGAACAATTTTTTTAATATAATGAACTTTTTGTAATATATGTTCAACATATTTAAATACATATTGAACATTTTTGTAGTATGTGTTGAAATTTTTTCTTAACATATGATGAAGATTTTAGATAATGCACGGTGATTTTTTTGTAATATATGGTGAACATTTTTATAATATGCAATGAGGTTCTTTTAAATACACACTAAACTTTCCCTAAACACACAATACAAATCTTTTATTAAATGATGACCTTTCATAAATATATATTTTATTTTGAATAGGTTCTTAAATTTTTAAGATAATAAAAAAAGGTTCAAGCAACCGGTTTGTAGAACAAACCGATTGAAAAACTGAAGAAACAAATAAAAGTACACTGCAACAGGTGGGGAAACTCTTCCCCCGATAACCATTCAAAAAAGTCATACGAAGATGACTCCATCAACTTAGAGCATCTCCAGCCGTTGGCCCCCTCAGGAGGCGCTAAAAATCGCCCCCTGGGAACGCATCGGGGCTAACCGCGTGTTGGGGGCGTGATGTCCCCCAGTCGCGGCGTCCACTTTTTTTGAAAATGTAAGTTCCGGCACAAACACGGCGCAAATTCAACCAAACTTCGGCGAGTTCGTTCATATTTAAAATATTTAAAAAAAAAGCTACTAGTCCGCTCCTCGCCGTCTCCCTCGCCGCTCCTCGCCACCCGCCGCCCTTGCAGTTTTCCATGCTGAGGAGGTTGTAGAACCGCGTGTAGTCGCCGCCGCCATTCGTCGTCGTCATCGCCTCCGCCCCTGCTGCAACCCTCCCCCGGTTGGCGCGGCGGGTTGGACGGTCCGGGGGTGTCCTCGTCGCCGTCGCTGTCGAGGATCACGACGCCGTGCTCGTCCTCGCGCCCACGTTTGCGGGCGGCTGTCTCCTCCAGGGCCCGGCGCTACCGGACCATCTCGTCCACTGAGTTAGAGAGGTTGTTTTACTACAGATTTGTATCTAACTCTTTAAACTTCTTGTGCCGTGCAAGTCACGTATGTAAAACACTCGATTGTATGCGTATCCGGGATAAGCAACGCCTATTAATATTATCCAGCGGCCCTCTACGGAGGGTGAGTAGCTTCACCTAAGTTTACAAAGCTAGCTGTATAGCCTTTCGGATTTGGCCCGAGAAGCACATACAAAAATATGTCTGCTTCAGTGGGAAATTGGCCTTCCAAATAGCTAGGCGCCCAGGCCACGATTCCAGTCACACGAGAACTCATTCAAAACTACTGTAATGATTTCGTGCTAAAGACACCAGATCCCTCCAGCTTCCGAATGAAGTGTCATCACTACCAGAGAAAGAAACTGCCAGCAAACCTTTCAGTGGTTCCATTCCCGTTTAAAGGTGTGTCATTATCGGTGCATGTTAGAGGGAGCATGGTGACTTCAACAATCTACATGTACTGTATGTAACTGTCATGTCAGAAAGAATGTAGATGCTTTTTTCCTTTTGTACTTCCTACTCAGGCTCTGTCATGTAAGGTTTCTGATAAGGTGGTCATAATTTCAAACCGGTAGGTGCCGACAGCTGTTTATTTTTATATCACCAATCGATATCTTCCCATTTGGTTATGTAATTATGTACTCTCTCTATTCCTAAATATAAGTCTTTTTATAGATTTCAATATGGACTACATACGGAGCAAAATGAGTGAATCTACACTCTAATTAAACTACGTATATACATATCCGTGTGTATTCAATATTGAAATATCTAGAAAGACTTATATTTAGGAACCAAGGGAGTTAAAGCCTTCAAATTCTTGCTCTGTTGGATGTACTTTGACACTTTGTACTCACATATCAGCCCACCTAATACACATGACTTGCTTCCATGAGATTGTCTGTCTATACAATACATAGTGAAAGTAAACGTAGAAACACTGCATGTGATCATCGGTCATAGCAAAAAACAACATGGAGATCAAAAATCAGCTGTGGAGCGTACTTGCCAGTCTAGTAATTTATATGTGCATGAGGATGGGCTGCTTACCTGCGGATTTCAATGGATATGATTGGTTCTACGGCACAACTGGCTCGCCTTCTCGATCGTTCACTATGCCCACTGCTGCAAGCCCCTCTTCTTCTTCGAGATCCATGGGTTGAAAAGCTTTGAAACAAAAGAAAAAGAGTGAGCATTAATTTGCAATGTTGGGCCAGAGAGAATTAAGATGCCACCAGCGAAAAGACTTACGATACTGATACCAAAAAAGGGTGGGACGGTTGGGATGGGCGTCCAATGTGAGCTCCAGCCTATCAGCTGCTTTCCGCAACTTGCAAGCAGTTTTCCTCCGACCAAAGAGAAATATGGACTTCTTGGAGAGAGAGGAGGTGTCCCATGTAGACGTCCAAGTCACCATCGGCGATGTGCGACGCTCGGGCACGGAATTGAAGAGATTCAAGCCTGGGCATAGATCCTTGTGGAAACATAGATGGCCCCATTAGAAAATTGCAAAACCTACCCTCTCTCAAGAAAGGGAATGCATCATCGCCAATGATGAACCTTTCTACAGGAGTGGACTGGGCTATTGTGGTTTCCAGCCTGAGAAAACGCAGAGCTGGCAATTTCCCAAGGATCTGAATGTCGACCTCCGGCCTCACTTTATCCACTTGTATATGCAAGTAGGAGAGAATGGGAAACAACAATGCGGTAATCCATCTAGGCAATGTTGAGGTACAGTGGGTAAACTTAAAGGTGTGGAGGTGTGGACAGGGCACCCAGCTGTCCCAGCAGAAATCAAACCTTGCATCTCCCACATGATCAATACTTAGACTACACAATTTCCGCAGATTGTCGAGAGACGCCAACAAAGAATTACACACACTCTCGTCTTCTCCCAGCCACCAAACGCCAAGCCTCCTCAGCTCCACCAAATTCCCTAGCTCTTTCGCAGTCGCATTAGTACCACCAACCTTCATGTTATACAACATTTCTAAGGAAACCATGTTCCCTATCCCATAGGGCAATCTAATACAACTATGAACATATAGGCACATCGATTGTCCTAGTCGAACAACACTTGATAGCACCTCCATAGATCCGTCAGTTCTCAAGTCTAGTGTTTGCAAAAATTGTAGCTTCCCTATTTCCACCGGGAGAACGTCGACATGTGTATTTTTTAGCCCTAGATACCTCAGGTGTAATAAATTCTAAAAAAAACTAAGATCAATCTGGTCGCTGCTTTTCCCAATATTACAACCTTCTAGATCCAGTACACGCAGAACTTTGAAGCTTGAAAGGGTTTGGATTAGATGAACATCAGTTCTAAAGAGAGTAACAGATCTCTACTTTGACATACTTGTGGCATCAACCCGATGGGCTGTGAGCTCTGGCATGCTATTCTGAAAAGATAACCTACGAACCATGCGATCTGAATTATTTTTCCTTTGCTTAGTACCATCCAATATAGTAACGAAGTTTTCCTCACTTGATAGAGAACATATGAGATCAAGTACCATATCATGTATGTGACAAGCTTTCGCCCTACCTTCAAAATCAACATCTACAGGTTGAATCAAGTTTCTATTTATCAACTCATTGAAGTATCTCTCTCCAAGCTCAAACAGTCTAGTTCCCTGTTTTCCACCTTGGATAAAGCCTTCAGCTATCCACTTCCCAGATCAACCGGTCTCTATCTACCTCACAATCTTCCGGGAATATACCGAGATATAATAAACAAGGCTTCAGATGAGATGGAAGATTGTAGTAACTAAAGGATAGTATTCTTTGCATATCCTTTCCAGTACCAACTTCTGCAAGTCCACGGCCAATAGAACTGAGTATGTTGTCCCATTGATACTTTGGCTTTAAGTCTGGATCATTACTGGCTAAAAGACTAGCTATAATAATGATGGCTAGTGGTACTCCACCACATTTCTTCAAAATTCCTCTAGATAATTCCTCCATTTCACCAAGATATTCACTTCCTTGAGGGAATATTCTTTTGTAGAAGAGCCTTTTGGAATCATCATCATTAAGAGATTTCATCTTATGAATAATGTCATCACTAGATAGGCAACATGCTTGAGCGACACTAGTTATGCGTGTTGTCGTTATTACTCGACTACCGAGATCACTCTTAGCGAAAGCACACTTGATAAATTTCCATACTTCTTCAACCCATATATCATCAATAACGATTAAGTACCTATGTGATTTTTTTAGAGTGTTAGTTCACATATCAGTGAAGACTTAGATAACCAATTTTCCATTTGTCTATTTTATCAACAGAGAGGTGTATATATTAGCAAAGATGGAATTTATATTAATGAATTCATACCTCTTATCCTGAAGAAATATTCTCAGTTCATCGATGAGTTGTTGGTTGTCCCTAACAGCTTCATTGATGTTTGAAAACTCAGTACTGTCTAGTCCATACAACATCCTTCTTAAAAATCTTTGTGACGTCAGGATTTCGAGACACGGAAACAAACACTCCACAACTGAACTGCGCCCTGATCTTGTCGTACACCGCTTTGGCAAGGGTGGTCTTCCCTAATCCACCGAATCCAACAATAGACAGTGTCTTGAGTTGCTGCTTGGACTTCCCATCCCCATCAAGGAGCTTTTCGATCAGCTCATCCCGGGTGGCCTCGATGCCTACAAGCTCCGTGACATCTCTATACACAGCCTTGAGGCGAGGATCAATGGCATTCCCCACACCATCCGCGTATGCCTCGAGTCCATACTCCATACCTTTGACGGAGCTCACCCAGCTCCTTGGCGAGCCTTTGAGCATCTTGGACAGCGTCGCAGATTTGGTGGAGAGCCCTGCCCTTGCTGAACAGCTTCTTGGTTCGCTTGAAGAACTTCTTGACCCTATTCTTCATGTTATTGGGGCCCAGTTCACCATGGCCGCCATCGTAGACACTGACCATGTAGGCATCCACGACGTCCTCCATGTTGTAGGAGAGCTCACGAACCTTGCCTGCCCAGATCCGTACCTGCGGGTCGAGTTGCTCCGCCGGCGGCCATCATCTCCAGCTTTACAGAGGACAACGTACATCATCTCCAGCTCCGTAAGGAGGGACTTGACGCCCTTCTTCACGCGGTTGTCCAGGGTGAACTCGGCCACGAGCAGGTCGCCGAGCTTGCGGAGGAGGGGGTTCATCGCCCCGGCTGCAACCTCCATTGTTCTTCCTGCTCGACTTCTCTCTGTCCGCTCGTCTCCAACGAGGCTAGCTCTTTGCTCGGGATAAGAATTGTGTGGTGAACTGGTGAGTGGTGGGGTAGTACCGGACGGAAGGGTGAGGTAGATACCTGAAGCAAAAATGCTAAACTGTGCTGAAGGATGAGGTGGATAAGACGGTCTCGTATCTTGTGGACGTCTGCGTGCATGGATTTTTTTTTCTTTTCTTTTCTTTTTTGCGAGCATGGACTCGGTTGACTCACCAATTGTTGATGCTTACATTTTTCATCTTGAATCTTTGATCTTTTTTTTTT
>NW_025231282.1:0-1654 GCF_018294505.1 Triticum aestivum
GAAGGAATCTCGGCGCCGCCAGCGCCGGCGGTCTTTGCCCGACGTCGTGTGCCAGCAACGGCAAGGGGGGCTGGTGGAGGTTGTAGCACTGGCGGCTGGGAGGCGAGGTTCCTGCCCATGTGGCCTCCTATATGTTTGTACCAAATATGTCTCAGTATCATTGGTATTTCCAGGGAGTAAGATGGATAAACTCTGTCTATATTCAACTCAGGTACAGGGGGCGTGTTTATATACACGAGGAGTACAGAGGGAGGAGAGAGTTATCGTTACAACAGAACGTGGCGATCACGCCGTACGTGCAAGCGAGGGCGAAGCCGACGTGCGTGGGAGCGTGGGCGTGGGGGCCTGGAGACTCGCTCCTGTAGTTATCCATCATCTGAACGTGGGGCTGTACCATGTTTCCAACACCCCCCGCAGCCGAAACGGGGTGCTCGCCAACGCTGAGGCTGGAACGAAAGTCCATGAACACACGCGTAGGGAGCCCCTTCGTGAAGATGTCGGCGAACTGGGAGGAAGTCGGCACATGTAGCACGCACACCTCGCCGAGAGAGACACGCTCCTGAATGAAATGAAGGTCGATCTCCACGTGCTTCGTGCGCTGGTGCTGGACGGGGTTGCTGGACATGTACATGGGGCTGATGTTGTCGCAGTAGACCACGGTGCCGCGCGTTTGCGGACGGCGCAGCTCGGTGAGCAACTGCCGCAACCAACAAGCTTCGGCGACGGTGTTGGCGATGCCCCGGTACTCAGCCTCCGCGCTCAAGCGGGAGACCGTGTTCTGCCACTTGGAGGACCAGCTGACGAGGTTGTTGCCAAGGTAGACCGCGAAGCCGGACGTAGACTTGCGGGTGTCAGGGCACCCCGCCCAGTCGGCGTCCGAATAAGCTGCCAGGTCACTGCTGGTGGAGCGGAAGAAGTGCAGGCCGAGGTGAGCAGTCCCACGAACATAACGGAGGATCCACTTGACCATCTGGTAGTGAGCCTCCCGCGGATCGTGCATGAATAAGCAACACTGTTGGACGGCGTATGACAAGTCCGGGCGCGTGAGAGTAAGGTACTGGAGCGCGCCCGCGAGGCTACGATAGAGCGACGGGTCATGGAAAGCGGGGCCGGCAGCAGCGGAGAGCTTGGAAGTGGTGTCTACTGGAGTGGAGACGGGTTTGCAGTTCAGCATCCCGGCGCGCTCAAGTATTTCCAGGGCATATTGTTCCTGGGAGAGGTGGAGACCATCGGTGGTGTGGTGGACATTAATCCCCAGGAAGTGGTTGAGAGAGCCCATGTCTGTCATGGAGAACTTGCGATGGAGCGCGGAGATGATGGACTCGAGGAACATGGCGGTGCTGGCAGTGAGAATTATGTCGTCGACATACAGAAGTAAGTATGCCGTGTCATTGCCGCAGTGGAGAGAGAACAGGGAGGAATCTGCCTTGGATGCCGCAAAGCCGAGGCTGAGGAGGTACGAGGTGAAGCGGGCAAACCAGGCACGCGGGGCCTGCTTGAGGCCGTACAGGGAGCGGTTGAGACGACACACGTCCCGCGGCCGCGCAGTGTCGATGAAGCCGGCTGGTTGGGTGCTGTAGACCGTCTCAGCGAGGTGCCCATGGAGGAAGGCATTCTTGAGGTCGAGCTGGTGGATGGGCCACGAGCTGCCGGC
>NW_025231282.1:8982-10512 GCF_018294505.1 Triticum aestivum
CCCCCCCCACCCCACCCGCGCCCTCGGGGCATGCCATGTGAGCTTGTAGCTGCCTCATCTGGCGTCTAGTCTCCTCCCAAAGCTCCCTGCCATTCTTTTCGCCCAGAAAAAATCACCGTAAATTTTCATCGCATTTGGAATTCGTTTGGTATGGCTTTTCTGCGAAACAATAAAACTGAGAAAAAAAACAGAAACTAGAACATGGCACTAGGTTAATAGGTTAGTTCTCAAAAACGATATAAAAATACATATAAAGCATTTAAGATTGGTAATATAATAGCATGCACAATGAAAAATTATGGATACATTGAAGACGTATCAATTATCGTGAGATTAGCATAACGATCCGATCATGAGGATGAGGCCCTGGCTCTGATTGTCACACTTGTTGGTGCCATATCGTCATCCTTTGGATCAGAGGTGGGCTGCGTTGCATGGATACTTGGATACATATCGGATACATGATAAGGGGATATGCCTGATACGCCAAATTTCTAAAAACTAGGATACGGAGATAGGTTTGTATAAATATGAATTGTTAAAAATATGGAAAAAAATAAGGTTTTTTTTATAGGAAGGGCATGAAGTGATGAAGTTTTCCAGCAAATACTCTAGGTTTCCTTTAGATCATCTCGTGAGAATTCAGCTTGCAGCAGGAAATCAGCCCCACCAACAAATAACTCATATCTATCTCCTCCAATGTCCTAAAATTTGGATGGGCCAGATATATACTTCGGTTGTTTCCTTGTAATAAGGTAAAGTTTTGATGCACATAAACTAAATCTCAAGCATGTGCATGGTAGAGCCTACAAGAAAAGAAAGATAGTACAGGATACATATCGCAGCAATATCCTAGCTGCATCAAATATTATTTTCTTTTTTAAATTCAAAAAATCGAGGGATACATATGGAATACTTATCGGGCAGTATAGGGGCAGTATCCGAGTATCGGCGTAGTATCTGGCTGGATACGCGTGCTTTCCAATGTATCCGCGCAACATAGGAGGTGGGAGTGTCTGCATCACCCGTTGATATGCGGTCGCAGTGTTCTAGAGCCCAAAGATGCCTCCCGAGCCGAATATCGGCGGTGGAAGTTTTAATGGCCCTGATGTGGCCGCTCAAGCGATATATTGGAGCAGTGGAACGCACACACGATGGTCGCCATCGTGGTCGATAATCAACAACAGTGCGCCGAAGAAGACAGTGCGAGTGAGGAATGCCAGTTGGTTGATGTCAACCCGTCCCGTCCCGTCCACTGTGAAGATGAAGGAGCCAAAGGTAAGGCTTTTTCCCGGTGGGAGGCCGCCACAAGCGAGGGGAGATCTGATCTATGTTCGTTCAGCGACCAACGCAGCCCAAGTCTAGCGCGTCAACTGAGGATAAATAAAGTCATCAGTACCTAAGGACAAATGTATGTGGTGCGCCACTGCCAGTGGCGCACTAGAATCAGGTGTGCCATTGCTATGTTTTTACTAATAGCGCATCACATGAACAATGCGCCATTGCTATTTTTTTGGATCCACTCCCCCC
>NW_025231282.1:10671-11665 GCF_018294505.1 Triticum aestivum
CCCCCCCCACTGCTATGCTACACAGTAGTGGCGCACCTAGGTGTGGTGCGTCATTGCTATGTCTCACATACACAAACACCCCCACCCCCCTCCCTCCGGTCGATCGTCTTTTAGGTTTGTAAAAAAATAAAAGAAAAGGATAAAAGATTCAAACAAAATTCAAAAAAATAGATCCCATGTGTTATGTGTTCTAGTTGTTAGAAAAATTAACAAACATGAATTTTGAATTTTTTTGCAAAAGGCCGCCGTGTTTCGGTAAAATGGCCGTAACTTTTGCATACGACCTCTGATGAAAAAGTTTTTTTATATGAAAAATCATCTACTCGAAAAGTTACATCCGAATTTGACCGGCTATACCCGTATTCGATTTTCTAGAATCCTCAAAAATCTAACAGAAAAAAAGTTACGGGGCTTTCAAAATCTGAAGAGCCAAAAAAATTCAAACTCAGTAATGGCGCACCTGCCCATGGTGCGCCATTACTATCTTCCCACCTTTAAAATTCAAACTATATCAAAAAAATAAAAAAAGTTAGTAACGGCGCACCTGCCCAAGGTGCGCCATTACTATCTTCCCGCCTTCAAAATTCAAAATAAATTAAAAAAATTTAAAAAAAGTTAGTAATGGCACACCTACCCAAGGTGCGCCATTACTATCTTCCCGCCTTCAAAATTCAAAATAAATTAAAAAAATAATAAAAAAGTTAGTAATGGTGCACCTGCCCACGGTGCGCCATTACTATGCCGTATATATGGCTACGGGGTCCTCTCCTCTTTACCTCTTCATTTTTCTCCTCAACTCCATCTCCTCCTCTCCTCCACTCCATCTCCCCTCCTCTCCTCCACCATACTCCCCTCCTCCTCTCCGGCGACCTCCTCCTCCTCCTCCCCGGCGACCTCCTCCTCCCTCCTCTCCTCCCCTCCCCTCATGGTTTCTCCTCCCTCCTCTCAGGTGAGCTCCTCCTCCCTCCTCTCCGGTGATCTCCTCCTCCCTCCT
>NW_025231283.1:0-11664 GCF_018294505.1 Triticum aestivum
ATTTAGGCATTTCTTGGGGTGGCCAAAAACTCCAGATCAGTGTCTCCTTAGATGCAAGAGAGAGTGGTAGGGTTAGTTTGGCAAAAGGAGAAACTTGTTTGTGCAAGTTTTACAAAACTTCAATTCTGGACAGGAAATAAATGGCATCATTTCATGAACCAAAATTAATCCAATGGGTGCATGCTCCTGGATTTAGGGGTTTGGTAGGGCTGTCTACAAGTAGGAGAAAACACAAGATCTTTGGAGCAAAATTAAATAGGGTTGCAGTAGAAATCACAAGGCTGGACCAGAATGAAAAAGAGGATGATTCACTCAATTTTTTCAAAGAACATAAATAGGTTTTTGCACAAAGTGGAAAAATAGGCTCCTACTGACCTCCCCTAATTTTGGTAGAAGTTTTAAAGAAATATTTAAATAGGTTGTAGTGTAAAATTGCCCACTGGACCAGATTTGAAAACTTGGTGTAGAACTCAAAATATCCAATGAATGAAATATATTATTGCACAAAAGTGATTTAGAGACATCACATGATATCTCCAAACCTTGGTGAAATTTTTAGTTAAATATATCAAATGGTTGTAGTTCAAAAAGAGCTCCAAATTTTAAAACAAGTCATTTAATGAATAAAGCTCAGGGTGAAATAATTTTATAAATAAATCTCCTGATTGAGAGATGTCTTTTTTTAAATGAGAGGGAAAATAAGTCCAATATATTTTGGAAGGATCCACTTGGGAAAAATTTCTCAATATTAAAAGAAAAGTTTTGAAATCAACATAGATATACTTGCATGCACAAATTTTAAACTCTTGGCAAAATTTTAATAACTAAAACCTGGTTAAATTTTTGGGGTGTTACAGCTCGTCCGGGAGGACACACATGGGCCGCGGTCGCTCCCGTGGTGGGGGCGGCCGGAGGGCGATGGTTCACCCCGGACCGAGCGTTGTTGTTGCGGCTGTGCCCGTCAGTTGTTGCGGCTTGTGGAGCGTGACTGCCAAGGCTGTCAGGACCCCGACTCGATGTCACATCGATCTAGCCGGTAACACCTCATATCACTTTGCGGCCTCACGCACGGTATCCCCACGGGTGTCGCCTTACCTTTGCCCGGGACCGTTTGCGCCTTTTGGCTCACGTATATGATAGTGTCGCTAGCATCCATATGATAAAGAGCCTGGGCTGACATGACTAGTCGTAAACCCAAAGTGGCACAGACTTACAGGGACAGGCATCCATGACCCAGCTTCGAACGTGTCGGTCATCAGCAAGTGGGTCCGGGCTGTAGCACTGGGCTAGCAGGACTCCGGTAAACCGGGCTGTAGCGGGCTAACAGGACTTCGGTACTCAAAGCGTGACATTTCCCCGAAGGGACAGACACAGGAACGAAGAAGGACACATGCCGGCCAGCCTAAGTGTTCCAGAGCAGTAGCAAGCTACCATGGCTCAGCGGTAACACTAGGAGACATTTCCCGGTAAGAGAGGCTACTAAAGATAAACAACTAGATAGTCAGATCCCACACATACCAAGCATTTCAATCATACACACAATATGCTCGATATGTGCAAATACAACGAAGCATCACAACATGACTCTACGACACAAGTACTTTATTTAAGGCTCAGGGAGCCATACATATCATTCACAAAGGTACGGGTCTCACGACCCAACATACAAGTCATACAGTCATACAAACCAGCAGCGGAAGTACATTGTCTGAGTACAGACAACTAGTAAAATAAAAGAGGCTTGGAAAGCCTAGCTATACTACGTGGTCCATCACAAGCTCAGGGTCACCACCTGGGTCTTTAGCCTACTCGTTGATGTCAACGTCTACATAGAACCCATCAGAAGGGGTTGCAGCGTCTTCTGTAAAAATGTAGATTATAGCAACATGAGTACAAAGGTACTCAGCAAGACTTACATCAGATCCTACATACATGCATATTATCAAGAAGGGTTGGTGGAGTTATTGCAGCAAGCTAGCTTTGACTCTTGGCTAGACTATCCTACGATACTCCAACTTGAAATGTTTTGCGCACGCGAGTCCACTACTCACCACTTCAATACACTACCGAGGATCCACCTCCGTCTTCCTACGGAAGAGCCATCCTCGGCACTCACACTTATCTTGAGGCTTTTAGTAGTTTCCATTTACTTGTCTATGAACTGTATAGGCAACCAAGTAGTCCTTTACCGCGGACGCGGCTATTCGAATAGATCATGATAACCCTGCAGGGGTGTACTTCTTCATACATGTTTCCACCACTTAGCGTCTGCACACGACATGTGCTCGGCAGACTTCAAGCGAAAGCCGACGTGGGTGTAGACCACGACCTACCTAAACACTTAAGCCTCTAGTCCAGGTTTATCGCCTATTCAGGTTCCATCCGCAGGGAGTCCGGCCGAGGTTTCCCATACGGCCCCGAACGATGTGAACAGGGTTCCCGAGATACCTAACGGGTATTCGGTACACCGTGCCACGTACCTACCGCATCACAGCCCACCCCTACGGTCAGCGCTGTCCATGGCCTCCAGTAGGCTACAAACACCAGAAGTACTTGCAACTCCTGGACAGAGAGCTAGGGTGAATAAGAAGTCGAGCGGGGTCATATTTCAGGGCCCAATGCATGGTAGTAACTGTATCTTAAATCACACATACAGATCTCAGTGCTTAAGGTCGGCTTCAATGAAACAACCCACCATGTACTCCTACATGGCCTCTCATCGATACCTTTACCAAATCGTGTTCACCACACCACTCTCATTACCGACATAATCATTTCACTCTAGCCCATCACCCAGATGAACCAGACCTGACACGACTCTAAGCATAGCAGGCATAGCAAGGTAGGAACAACACATACATATGGCTCAATCAACTCCTACACATGCTAGTGGGTTTCATCTAGTTACTGTGGCAATGACAGGTCATGCAGAGGAAATGGGTTCAACTACCGTAGCACACAGCAGTTTGAAACGCGTTGTCTTAATGCAGTAAAAGAGAGCAGGAGCGAGAACATGGGATTGTATCGATATGATCAAATGGTTGGTTGCTTGCCTGATGGTTCGATGCACTGATACGGTTCTTCGTTAGGGTAATCACGGTACTCCTCGGAGGCAGAACCTGTCGCAAAGGACATCGATACACAACCATCACAAAACAATGTGCAACAATATGATGCATGCATGAAACATGGCAATATGAGTGTGTTGGGCTAATGCAACTAAAACCAGAAGGGTTTGAACAAATTTGAATCAAAGATTCAAATTTCAAACTCAAACATGGCCTTTTAAAGTGCTTTTCCTTGTTCTGCTTAAAACATCAATTTAACTTGTTTGATCATGCATGAAAATAGTACAGATGGATAGATTGGATTTTTCTGATCATTTTTCATATATAATTTGTCCAATTTGGAGTTACAGAATAAAAGTTATGAATTTTTGAAGTTTAAATTATATTTTCGAATTTCCTGATTTAAATTAAATCCAGAAATATAATCCTAATTAATCTGGGGTCAAACCTGACGTGTGGGGGCCACACGTCAGTGACAGGGGGGGTTAAACAGGGTTAAATTAATCCTAATTAGGAATTAGTGGCGCTGGGGCCCACTGTCAGTGTCAGGGGGGTTGACTAACAGTAATTAGCACTAACTGACCACCTGGCCGATGGGGCCCACGCGTCAGTCACCCTGGGGGGGTCAAACCCCAGGTCAGACAAGTCAAACCTGCCGGCGGTTAGTCGCCGGCGAGGTCCGCGGCGTACAGGGGCCTCGAGTTTCCTCTGTGGTGCTCCAAACGGCGTGCGGCTAGGTGCGTTGGATAGCTAGCTCGATGGCGCGTCGGACGGTGGCCGTGGCTGGGCCTGGGGTGGCCGGAGTCGACGGCGGCGAGCTCGGCTGCGGCCGCCGGGGTTCGGTCGTGCGTGGAAACGGGGTTGGAGCTCGAAGGCGAGCTAAGCGAGGCGCTAGGGATGCTCTACGGGGCCTTACGAACTTGTTGGACTCGCCGGGGTGACCAAATGGTCACCGGAGCTGCGTCGACGGCGAGCTCGGCGATGGCGGGGGTTCGACCGTGGTGGGAACGAGGTTACGGCGCGGGAACGAGGGGAAAAAGAGGGGGAAACGGTGGCGGAGCTCACCGCGGTTGCAGTAGGCGTCGAAGCGGGCTCGAGGACGCGCTGGAGACGGCGAATCGACGGCGATGATCTCCGGTGGACGAGGAGGGGAACGGCGACGTAGGCGGCGATGCAGGGCTTCCGGAGAGCCGTGGAGCGGTGGGGAGGAAGAGGGCGTCGAGGCGGAGCTCCTGAGCTAGTCGGGGGAGCGAGGGGTGGCCGGTGACGGCTGCTATGGCGAACGGCGGCGACGGTGGTGTTCGGCCGTGAGAGAGAGAGAGGGAGCAGCACGGGAGAGAGGGGGGATAAGGCCAGGGGATCGGGGCGGCACCGAGAAGAAGCGTCGCGGCGTCGCGCTGGCGGGGGAGGCAGGCAGACGAGCTGGTGGCGTGGCGCTCCGGCCGTGCGCGCGCGCCGGCCACACGCCTGGCCGACTGGCGCCAGGAGGACGACGGCGGTGGTGGGCTGGGCTGGCTTGCTGGGCCGGCCAGCTGGCTGGGCCGCACAGGGAGGAGCCCAGGTAAGCTTCTCCCTTTTTAATTATTTCTGTTTTCTAATTTCTGACATTTGTTTTGATTTAAATAAAATATTAAATCATTTATATATCTTATGCCAATTTTTGCAGGAGCTAGATATACTATTCCAGAGCTCCTTTATAATTGGCATGATATTTGGACATATATTAATATATATAATTAATATATTTCCAATGCAAATATTTATGCATTAATTCCAAATGCCCAAAATAAATACCTATGAGCTCTTAAAAATATTGGTTTGATTTTTATCTCTGTCCAATATTTTCAGAGAGCAACATGAGCATTTTCTTGGACCCTTTTGGAGAAATTTTTAATTGGATCATTTCAAAAATGATTCTGAGGGTTTCACAGATCCCCATTTCAAATTAAATGGAAAATTTAAACATGATGCACACACTCTGATGCATGACTAGCTAGGGTGTGACAACTCACCCCCACTCAAAAGAATCTCGTCCCGAGATTTGGGTTCCTCCGGGAAGAAGGCGGGATACTCAAGTCGAAGACGATCCTCCCTTTCCCAGGTTGCTTCATCCTCAGAATGGTGCGACCATTGAACTTTGAGAAACTTGATATTATGACGTCGGGTGGTACGTTCGGCCTGATCGAGGATACGAATGGGGTACTCTCGATATGTAAGATTATCTTGGAGATCAAGCGTTTCGTGGTCCACTCCACGGATAGGATCCGAGAAGCAACGCCTGAGTTGAGAAACGTGGAAGACATCGTGGACCCTGGAGAGGTGCGGAGGTAGTTCCAACTGGTAGGCAACTTCTCCTCGTTTGGCGAGAATGCAAAAAGGTCCAATGTAACGAGGAGCCAATTTGCCTTTGATACCGAAACGATGGGTTCCCTTCAGAGGGGTGACCCGAAGATAAGCCTTCTCATCAACCTCGAAAGTCATAGCCTTATGTTTTCGGTCATATTGACTCTTTTGACGAGATTGGGCTGTTTTCAACTTTTCACGAACGATACGAACTTGTTCTTCTGCTTCCTGAATCATATCCGGGCCAAAGAATTGTCTTTCCCCAGTCTCTGACCAGTTAAGGGGTGTTCGACACTGTCGTCCATAGAGAACTTCAAAAGGGGCTTTACCCAAGCTAGCTTGATAGCTGTTGTTGTAAGCGAATTCGGCAAATGGAAGGCACTTCTCCCAGTCCATTCCGAACGAGATAACAGAGGCTCGAAGCATGTCTTCTAGAATTTGGTTGACGCGTTCCACTTGACCACTCGACTGAGGGTGGAAGGCGGTGCTAAAGGAGAGACGGGTTCCCATAGCATTTTGGAAACTTTCCCAAAATCGAGAGGTGAAAAGACTTCCTCGATCCGAGTTGATTTCCAAAGGAACACCATGAAGAGACACTATACGGGAGATGTATAAGTCTGCCAGCTGGCTAGCGGTTATACTCTCACGAACGGGCAAGAAATGGGCTACTTTGGAAAGACGATCGACAACGACGAAGATAGCATTATTCCCTCTCTTGGTCCTAGGAAAACCGGTAATGAAATCCATACCAATTTTATCCCATTTCCATTCAGGAATAGCTAAGGGTTGAAGGGTACCAGCAGGCCGTTGATGCTCTGCTTTTACACGACGACAGACGTCGCGATTAGCAATATACTGAGCAATTTCTCTCTTCATCCTAGTCCACCAGAACCTCTGGCGTAGGTCCTGATACATCTTAGTACTACCAGGATGAATAGTGAGAGGAGATTCATGAGCCTCCTTAAGGATCAACTGCCGTAGATGCTGGTTCTTGGGAACCACTAGACGGTTCTCAAAGTACACAACACCATGATCATTTGTGGAGAAACAACTAGCACCTCCGCTAGCAATGTTCTCTTTGATTTTAGATATTCCCTTATCTCGCTTTTGGGCAGCGATGATTTGATCCGTAAGAGTAGGTTTTGCTACCAAGGTGGAAAGAAAACCTTGAGGTACAATGTGAAGGTTAAGCTTCCGAAATTCCTCATGGAGAAGCGGTTGACTTTGTTGTAACATCAGGTTGTTACAATAAGATTTACGACTTAGCGCATCAGCCATGACGTTGGCTTTCCCTGGGGTGTAGGTTATCCCTAAATCGAAGTCTGTGATCAACTCAACCCAACGTCTTTGCCTGAGATTCAGATCCGGTTGGGTGAAGATGTACTTCATACTTTGGTGATCAGTGAATATTTCGCAACGATTACCGAGGAGGTAATGTCGCCAGGTTTTAAGTGCATAGACTACAACTGCAAGCTCTAGATCATGAGTAGGATAATTCTCCTCATGTGGGTGCAATTGCCGTGAAGCGTAGGCAATTACATGTCGATCTTGCATAAGGATGCAACCTAGTCCTTGTCGCGAGGCGTCGCAGTAGATAACAAAGTCCTTGGAGAAGTCTGGCGGTACCAGTACGGGAGCAGAGGTCAGGCGTCTTTTCAGTTCCTGAAAGCTGTGCTCACATTGTGGAGTCCATTCGAACTTCTTATCTTTCTTGAGGAGTTCGGTTAGAGGTTTAGCAACCTTGGAGAAGTTCTCGACAAAGCGACGACAATAGCTCGCTAAGCCCAGAAAACTCCGAACTTGCTTGACCGATTCAGGTGGAGTCCAATTAAGGACAGCTTGAACTCGCTCAGGGTTAACAGCAATACCTTTACCAGATATTACATGACCCAGATAGGTCACTTCTGATAACCAGAATTCACATTTAGAAAATTTGGCATAAAGGCGATGCTCTCGAAGTTTCTTCAACACTAGCCTTAGATGTTCGGCATGTTCTTCCTCGTTCTTGGAGTAGATGAGTATATCATCGAGGTAAACCACGACGAATTTATCCAAATACTCCATGAAGATTGAGTTCATTAACCGAGAAAAGGTGGCTGGAGCGTTGGTTAAACCGAAGATCATGACGGTGTACTCGTATTGGCCATAACGAGTAACAAAGGCCGTTTTAGGAATGTCCCCGTTTCTGATTTTGATTTGATGGTAGCCCAACCTCAAATCCATCTTAGAGAAGACTGAGGATCCAGCGAGCTGATCATACAGGTCGTTGATCCTGGGAAGCGGATATTTGTTCTTGATTGTGACCAAATTGACAGGTCGGTAATCTACAACCATCCGGTCCGTACCATCCTTCTTCTTGACGAAGAGGACGGGGCAAGCCCACGGAGGTGAGCTAGGTCAGATGAAACCCTTTTTCAAGGACTCATCGAGTTGTTTCTTAAGCTCGGCTAGTTCTAGGGGTGCCATCTTATAGGGTCTTCTAGCAATCGGCACGGTTCCTGGGATGAGGTCTATTACGAACTCAACATCCCTGTCAGGTGGAACACCTGGCAATTCTTCTGGGAAGACATCCGGGAAGTCACGGACTACTGGCACGTCCTCAAGGTCTGGCAAAGGGCTGGCGTTAAGAGAATATAATTGTCGCTTGGCTATTCGGGTCAAGACATTGACTATCTTCCCCGAAGGATGGGTGAGTTGAACAGTCCTAGAGAAGCAATCAATTTGGGCATGATGAGCTGACATCCAGTCCATACCCAGAATGATATTAATATCTGAAGATTTAAGGGCTATCAAAGACGCGAGGAAAACAAGTCTGTCGACTTGGATTTCATTTCCATGGCTTACTCTAGAAGTCTGCCACTTGGATCCCGGAGTTTGAATTACCATAGAGGTTGGCATATCACCGAATGCGACGTTATGCAAGCGAGCATAGTTTTCAGATATAAAAGAATGAGAGGCTCCTGTATCGAAAAGAACAGATGCCGGGTGGCAATTAACAAGAAGCGTACCGAGAACGACGTTGGGATCCTCTTGAGCTTCTTCGGCAGAGATACAGTTGACATGGCCACGTGAAGCAGTGACCGGCTTGGCGTGGAATACTTTTCCTGTCGGCTTGCCACGGCCAACAGCTTTAGCAGACTGGTTGGGGTTGGTCTGGGGACACTCACGCATATAGTGACCAGATTCCCCGCACTTGAAACAAGTCACGGAACTGGTACGTGGAGGAGCATTGTTGGTTGGACCCCCATAGGGCTTGGCCGGTGCAGACTGTTGAACAGGGCGAGGCACCTGGAAGGATGGCCTCGGTGTGAACCTGGGTGGCAGGGAGGTGTTGGGTACCCACACGCGGCGCTTCTGAGGACCAGCACCGGATGAGGAACCCATGTCACGCCCATGCTTGCGTGTTGCGTCATACTCAGTCTGACCAGTTTCAGCACTGATGGCTTTGTTGACAAGTTTCTGAAAAGATGTGCACTCATGCAGACGGAGGTCACGGCGAAGCTCAGGACTAAGGCCCTTACGGAACCTTGCTTGCTTCTTGGCGTCAGTAGAAACTTCCTCGGTTGCATATCGGGCGAGATTACCAAACTCCCTGCTGTAAACATCCACAGAAAGTCGGCCTTGGGTGAAACTGCAAAATTCCTCACGTTTACGGTCCATGAGACCCTCCGGAATGTGATGTTCACGGAAAGCCTCGCTGAATTCAGCCCAAGTAGTGACATGGCCCGCTGGGCGCATAGCTCCATAATTCTCCCACCATAGACTGGCGGGGCCTTCAAGATGATATGCAGCAAAGGTGACCTTGTCAGCCTCCGCTACCAGCACGGAACGCAGTTTGTGAGCGATACTGCGAAGCCAGTCATCAGCGTCGAGAGGCTCGACGGAGTGGTGGAACGTGGGTGGATGCAATTTGATAAAATCACTGAGTGACACCACGTTAGTCCTCTGATGGTGTGCTGTGTTCTGTTCAATACGCTCTAACAAACGGTTGGTCTCCCGCTTGTTTCTCTCAGCTTCCATCATAACCTCGGCTAGTGAAGGAGGATGAGGCAGATTTGCATCCCTGGCTTCACTGCCTTCGGCCTGCTCTTGAGAAGCAGGGTTAGCGCGCGTGTTGACCATCCTAGGTAAACAAGACAATGATTTAGTCAGAATGATAAAATTCCGACATAGGATACAGAATGTAAGGAATAACTCGAAATGCAAGATGATCATCCGTATGACATGGTAAAAACAGAAACTGCTTCTTTATTCCATCGTCATACACACCATACAGGGTTTAGTACAAGAGCAAACAAAGTACTATTACGGTGAAAGAGGATTACATCTCATCGGAGGCATTCCAAGCTCCTATACATTATTTTTCTACTCCTCCGGAAAGAGTACAAACTAGGTCATATCCCACGAGTCACGCGGGACGATAGACGACACAGCTAGTGCGAACTAGTGATACTACCACTAACTCAGACCGATCCGTAGTAGTCCTCGTAGAAGTCACCTCCATAGCCTGGAAGCTCAACATGATCATCCGGAAACAGACGATCTCGCGGAGCTTGTGGACCATAGGGGCTAGGATGAGGTCTTGGACCAACAGACGGTGGCCTGCAGGGACCGCGAGGTGGGGTGATGCCTCCTACATCACGCCAACCCATCACGTCTGGCAGAGCAGATCTCACAGGATAGAGATCGCGCATATCTGAATATCCAGCTTGCACCGCCGGTGCAAACCAAGTCAAAGTGGCCCAGTGGTCAGCACGGGTATTGAAGAGCTCTAACCTTAAGGCCCGATTTTCACGGTCCTTATCCTCGAGCATCTCAGCAGTGGTGCGAGTCCGTGAATCCTCCTGAGTGGGGTCAGCATAGATAGCCTGGAGATACCCTTGTGCTCCCGGAAGTGATCCTGGCATATACCGGAAATCAGAGTCCCGAAATAGACCAGATCTGACTCGCATAATGGTCATCATAGAGTAGGCGGCGTCCTGCACAGCCATCTCAATAGTAACCCCGAGTCCATAGGAGCAGTGAAGGGGCTCGGTGGATCCAGGATAAGATGGAAATATCCGGACAGTGCAGAGATACTGGCTTTGATTAAAGTCTCGAAATTTCTCTTCGACCGTGTACTCGGGATACCAGCGGTATCCAGCCTCAGTCATTACCCTGACCAACTTGGCAGTATGGCCGGGTACATCTAGGCATCGAGTCAGGCGAACCACTTGATTGAGGTCGCGAGTGGCCATCTGAAAGCACAATCATAATGCAAAGGCATTAGAATTTCTAGCAAAATTTTGGCAGCATAACAGCTGTAAATGCTCAAGAAGGATTTTGAGACATTTGACAAAGGATTTCGTACACACTCAACATCATCATATCAAAGTTCTGAATCCATTCTAACAACATAATGTGGTAGTAGAACTGAACTAGGCTTGTATCCATCAAACTTATAAGGTACTACTGATTAGTAACACGTGATCCTGATAGAGAGAACAGATCCTAATTCCTTAACCCCCGGTGGAAGAATGGACTGACTCAGATCAGAATGTCATAAGATAAAGGAGTAAAAAGAGCCTTACGTTCCAACCCACAAACAATTCCCCTACATATAACTAAAGAATTTCCAGACTCAACATCGACCAGTTTGGCTTGGAGAACCTACAGGCAGTCCGGCTCTGATGCCAACGCTGTCAGGACCCCGACTCGATGTCACATCGATCTAGCCGGTAACACCTCATATCACTTTGCGGCCTCACGCACGGTATCCCCACGGGTGTCGCCTTACCTTTGCCCGGGACCGTTTCCGCCTTTTGGCTCACGTATATGATAGTGTCGCTAGCATCCATATGATAAAGAGCCCGGGCTGACATGACTAGTCGTAAACCCAAAGTGGCACAGACTTACAGGGACAGGCATCCATGACCCAGCTTCGAACGTGTCGGTCATCAGCAAGTGGGTCCGGGCTGTAGCACTGGGCTAGCAGGACTCCGGTAAACCGGGCTGTAGCGGGCTAACAGGACTCCGGTACTCAAAGCGTGACATTTCCCCGAAGGGACAGACACAGGAACGAAGAAGGACACATGCCGGCCAGCCTAAGTGTTCCAGAGCAGTAGCAAGCTACCATGGCTCAGCGGTAACACTAGGAGACATTTCCCGGTAAGAGAGGCTACTAAAGATAAACAACTAGATAGTCAGATCCCACACATACCAAGCATTTCAATCATACACACAATATGCTCGATATGTGCAAATACAACGAAGC
>NW_025231284.1:0-11658 GCF_018294505.1 Triticum aestivum
GTTGAGGTAACCTAGTGTCACTTTGAAATTTCTCCGGTTTCATGTAATTCGCAATGAGTTTGTTAACAAGACTTGATCAACCTTGTTAGTGGATTCCTTTTGATGAGCATGAGATGGATGAAGTTAGAAGGCACAACCTTTTGTACCCTCTCTTTACTTTCTGTTACTTAGAATAAATAAAGTAGAAATATATTATTATGTCTGTTTTCTGAATTATCCATGCAATAAAAAATATCCCGAAAATAAAAGTTCTCCCAATGCCATGCTAATTTAATATGATTTTTTCTGAAATATTTGAGAATATTTGGCAGTGAGAACACAGCAGGGGGAGCAAGCACCTGGCCACGAGGGTCCAGGGTGCGCCGACCCCTACAAGGCACGCCCCCCTGCCTCGTGGGCCCACGGTGGCTCCCCTCCACTTATTCCTGCACCCACACACTTCTTCTTCCTCCCAAAAAAATCACTATCTAGCTCAAGCACGAGTTCTAGCTCGTTTTGCTGCCATTTTTGATCTCCTTTCTCAAAGCGCCATTCACAAAACTGCTTTGGGGGATTGTTCTTTGGTATGTGACTCCTCCAATGATCCAATTAGTTTTTGTTCTAGTGCTTTATTCATTGCAAATTCTTGCTGCTTAGGTGACCCTGTTCTTGAGCTTGCATGTCAAATTTATGGGGTCCCAAGTAATTCTAATGCATGATAGAGGCTCTAGGCACTCTTGGGAGTAGTTTCTATCAATTATACTGAGTTTGTTTCACTTTTATTTTGACTCACTAAAAATTTTAGATATTTCCAGAAAATGATAAAGAGATTCTTCTTGAGGGGCTCTTCTAGCCAAGGCTCTAAGGATAAACAAGCTAAGGAGAATGAAAAGCCCAAGTATAATCTTCCTCGTGTGGAGGAAGTATGGCCGTGTGAATGGGCTTGTAATGATTTCTTGAGAGCAGCTGGGATATATGATGATTTCTATTCTTTGGTTTATAATGCGGGCCTCACCGACTTCCTCCCCAACCAGCTTGAACAGTATCTCTTACTCACCAGTACTTTTGTGCACAATTTCTACTTTTATCCTAAGAAGTCACCTCCTTCAGTAGAGTTTAAATTATATGATGTTGATAGGGAGATGTCACTATATGAATTTTGCACGGTTTGCAAGATACACTTCGGGGGCAGCTTAGAGGATCCACATCATAAAGATGTGGAAGGATTTATTGACACTATCACTGTAGGGGAAACGAGGAAAGTTTCCGATGCACGAAAACTAGCATTCATTTCCCTGTTTTACGCTACTTTGCAATATTTGCTAGTCGATGCTTGATTGGTCGCGGAAACTGTGGAAATCTTAGTATTCCTGATATTATCATTTTGTTTCATGCTTTATTTCATGATAACACTTTTAATATGGGTGCTATTATTTCTAGACGATTAAGCCTGAATCGTACAAAGGGCCCCATTTTTGGAGGCATCTATGCTTCATGCCTCACTAACACTTCGACATACCTATTAGGCACTATGAGGAAGAACAAAAACTATTGCCCTCTACTTTTCTAGATTATAAGAGCATGGTAGCACATGAGTTTATTGTTACAAATGATGAGAATATGCTTAAATATAATCTAAGATTTCATAAGAAACACAATGAAACTATTATCCTGCCTACACCCTATTTGTTTGATTTATCTTCAGGCACGTTTCTCGTCTTGCCGGAGGCCGTTCGTGCATAACGAGGCCAGACATCAGGCCCAGAGCCTGAGCCGGAACCTCAACTTGACCCTTATTGACCATCCTATTATCAAAGGAATCCAGAGGAGTTTGCCGGCCAGTGGTACCCAGATGATGCATCTTAGTACACCGGACAGAGTAGCTCTGACCCATGGGCATAGACCAACTTAGGCCAAAAGCCTAAGCTTGGGGGAGTACGTATTCCTCACCGACTTTACATTCATGTTCACACACTCATTCTAGTGTCGTTGCTCATACTCTTTCATTGTACTATCCATGTTAGTTTATTTTATTTTGTTTTCCTGCTTTCTTCTTGTGTTTTAGATAAACCTTAAGAAAAAACAAAAAAATTAGTTAGTTTAATTTCCATGCCTCTAGTAGTAATAATTAAAAGAAAAACTCAAAAAGATTTCTCGTTCTTCTTTTTGCTTGTTGGAAGCTTTCCCGTGTAAATAGTTTTATTTCTTTTCTTTTCCTTTGGGGGTCGAGAGGAGAAGACCATAATGAAAATGTCTCAGTGGCTCTCATATGCTTAATTGATTTACTTTAACTAAGAGCCCATATTACTTTGTCTTCTCTCTTGAAATGAATGCTTGCAGATTCCAGCTTAGTCCAATGCACGTGCACTATTATTATTATTCACACCGTTCGGTCGTGCAAGTGAAAGGCAATGATGATGATATATGATGAAATGATTGGGATAAGAGGAGCTGGTATGAACTCGACCTCTCTTGTTTTTGTATATATGATTAGCTAATCGTTCCTAATTTAGCCTATTATGAATAAACATGTTTGGAATGACAATTAGAGATCATAGTTGCTTATGCCAGGCTTAATTAGCTAGGAGCTTATAATGGTTTACCTTGCGTGCCAACATGCTATTAAAATGGTTGTGATGTGGTATGATAGGGTGGTATCCTCCCTTGAATGAATCGAGTGACTCGACTTGGCACATGTTCACGCATGTAGTTGAAACAAAATCAACATAGCCTTCACGATATTTATGTTCATGGTGGACTATATCCTACTCATGCTTGCACTCAGTGTCTATTAATTTTAATGCATGTTCATTACTGTTGTCGCTCTCTCAGTTGGTTGCTTCCCAGTCTTTTTCTAGCCTTCACCTGTACTAAGCAGATATACTGCTTGTGCATCCAAACTCCGTAAACCCCAAAGTTATTCCATATGAGTCCACCATACCTTCCTATATGTGGTATCTACATGCCGTTCCAAGTAATTTTGTATGTGCCAAACTCCAAACCTTCAAATGAAATTCTGTTTTGTATGCTGGAACAACTCATGTATCAACTAGGGTTGTCTGTATCTTCCTTGCTAGGCGGGTTATTCTCAAGAGGAGTGGACTCCTCCCCTCATTCACGAGAAAATGGCTGGTCACTAGGATGCCCAGTCCCATGCTCAAATCAAATCAAAATAATTAAATAGAACTCCCCCAGTATTGTTGTTAGTTGGAGGCACCCGTTATTTCGGGAAAGCCATGGATTGATGCTTGTTGGTGGAGGGGGAGTATAAAACTTTACCATTCTGTTTGGGAACCGCCTATAATGTGTGTAGCATGGAAGATATCGATATCTCATAGTTTTTATGTTGACAGTGAAAGTATACCGGTCAAAACGTTATTATCTCTGTTTTAAAAATCAAGCTCTGGCACCTCTGCGAAGGGCCTATCTATTTACTTTTATGTTGAGTCATCACCCTCTTATTAAAAAGCACCCGCTGGAGAGCACAGTTGTCATTTGCATGCATTATTATTAGTTTATATTGGGTATGACTATGACTCGATCTCTTTTACCATGAATTACAATGTTTCACTACTAAAAAAAGGGTTGTTAGTGGCACACCTGTTTTTGCTATTAATGACGCACTACAGGTGCGCCACTATTAACATGCCACTAGTAACAAATAGTAATGGCGCACCCTTGGTGCGCCACTAGTATCCGAGATAATAGTGGCGCACCACATATTGCGCCATTGATATGTGCACCAGTGCACCATTACTATGCCTCCCAGGGGGCCATATTTACCTTGTGCTCTGGGTTACTAATGGCGCACTATTAGATAATGCGCCACTGGTGTGTTTATTTTAGTGCGCCACTAAGTGCAATATGGTGCGCCACTACTATGAATATTAGGAATTATTATTTTTTCTTTTCTGATATTAGCACAGGTTACAAAATATATTACTTCACAGAATATAAACAACACATAATATAAACATCAGATTTATCGCATACAATAGAAGATTAGTCTCCGAATACAATTCATCATATTATTCCCCGAATTCAAAATACCGAACAAAGTTAGAACAATACAAGTCTCGAGACCGCGAGTAGCGAGTTTGTCGTCACATTACAAAGTCGATATCGAGCATCTAAACTACCATCGCATACAAGAGAGATGCGGTCACGATGAGCATCAGTGCGATGAAACTGGCCTTCATCCGGTTCCTCCTCCGCTCCCTCCTCTCTCCCGGTAGATAGCAGGGTATCTAGCTTCCGCCTCCGCCCTAGTGGTGTACCCTTTGTAGCTGCTACCGCTGAAACGGTGAACCTATCTCCGACACTCCTCCCAGTCGTCGTAGACTCCGGGAACCTTACCCTTGTACACGACATACGACGACATCTCTAGGGTACACCACAGACAATACATAAGAAATATATAAGTATGCAACAAAAGAATCGGAAGAGAAAAGACACACATTAATAGCACGATTCATGGTCCTACTAATAAATATCATCGATTACATATAAGTTGAACGACTATCCAAACTAAAGAGACATACAAGTTCATTAAAGTTTAATTACAACATGAGCTAATCGATATTCTAGAACTACATAGCATCAATACTTTTGACTTGACTCAGACTAGAGCGTGGATGAAGCCGCCATCTATCTTGATGGTCATGAATGTGCGGCCGTTATCGGCCTGCATTTGTAGTGTTGTATCTATTTCACTGTTGGACGGTTGATATCAGAGGTAGAACTGCCCCGAGGTACGAAGGACATCTTGATGGATGATTTCCGCAAACTCTGACTGGATGCGAAAAAATTCTTGTCTGATGTCCGTGTCCTGGATTGCTGACAAGCGTGCTGCCCAATCTTTGAGATTAGTTGATGGCAGAAGGTGATTACGGTCCCGTACGATCGCCCGCATGTGATGGAGGGTGTAGTAGGCATCCTTATGACCGCCAGGCGGCTTCTTGACGCAAGGGAACATCGTTACGTGGGTGAACACGTGCTTGCCGTACCTACAAATTTGCCTCTTGAAGGTGCCTCCAGATTTGGCGTAGCTGGGGAGAGCATCAACAAGAACTTTCTTGATATTTGTGTAGTATTTCTTCGACTGATGGTCCGAGTCAAAATATGTGGCCATGGAATATTTCGTGCTTAAGAGGATGAGTGTGCAATGTGTGTCACTGCACAAAACACGGAATGTTAGAAGAAAAAAATAACGATCGAAATCTAAGAAATCATATGTTATGGGGCGGTGAGGGGATGACTTACTCGGGAAAGAAAGGCACGAGGAAGTTATCGTTATCTGTGTTCGCCAGAATGACGCCTTCGAGGTATGAACTCGCGACTTGCCGGTCCCCAACGCTGCCCAAGATCTTGGCATGCATGTAGAAGGGGTCGACTATCACGATGTCCGGGGTCTTGTCTCTAATGATCCGCATCTCCATACTGAGCGAAAATAGCCGGATGAAGGTTAAACATAGCGAAGATGTCATCAAACCGCAGGACGATCATACCCCCCGATGGTGCTATCGACAAAGCCCTTGCCCTATGACACCTTGGCCACGAAAACAGGGTATGCCACATCATTCTCGGAGATACGCCGCTTCTCCAAAGAAAGAACACTGTCAGTCAGACTCCGCATAGCACCGGTTGCAGCATTGAGTAGATTAGTCAGTAGCATCGGCCTACCCGCCACATGAACCCTCCTCGAGATATCCTTAGGTGAAGGTGGCCCGTCCTGAGCACGGATCATACTCGGTGCTGGCTAGCTTGCACCCTTGTTAGTTTTTCTTTTCCGTCCCTTCTGCTTCTTCTGTTGTAATGGGATCGAGTTCTGCTCAGAGAGCACCTTCTTGAGTGTGTTGGGGCTGATAATATTTTGCACCTCGGCTATCTGAGGCTCAGTGAAGGCGGCAACTGGAGGCGTCTCCTAAGAACTGAACGCCAGACGACGCCTATTGCAATTGGGTTTCTCTGCGGCACTAGCTAGATCGCGATCATCTTTTGCAGGGTTGGGTTCTTGAGAAGGAGGCCCCAAGAATTCGTCACCGTACCCATGTTCGTTGAAGTTCTTATTGACGTTGGTAAAGGTACCGTCGTAGTCCGGATCATGTGCCATATGCATGTCCGGATCAGCTGACGGCTTTAGCATTGCGGTGGTCTTTCCATGGCATGGCGCCGGCACGACTGGCGGTGTTGTCTGTGGGGTGGTGTCCCCTGCCCCCAAGCGAATCTGGCTCTTCAGCCAAAGCATGTTCCAGCTTATGCAGGCACTGAGGGTCATCACATCATCTTCCTCGGCCCCAGGGGGTCGATACGGAGGTAATAAGTCATCGCAGCCCCGCAGCACCCGAACCATTTGAACCCTATACACGGTGGGTGGCATCGGAGTACCGTGGAACACGCGACTGCCCGGTTGAAAGATTCTGGCCTTGGCGACATCGATCAACTTGCCGTCCACGAATTGCAGGAGAGTGCATGGAACGTAGGTGGCGCCCTGCGAAAACATGTAGGGCATCAGGGATGCCCAGTCAAAGGCAAGGAGATGAAGTCATCGGCCGAGGCTTAGTTACCGTGATGGCGTTGAGCTCGGCTAATGTCGAGGCACCGCCAACGGCGAGCGTTCAAGTGACGGAGGGGCCGCTTGCTGCCGAGGTGCCGGCTGGCGTATTCTGCCCACACCCGGGTGCATTAAGCTCCAATGCGGGCGCCGGTGCCAGAGACACCAATGCCGCCTCCGTCGGACACACCAATGGCGCCGGCGCGTTGTGTGAGTTGCTGCCCGTGAAGCTGGGAATCAGGAGCGGTCCCTGTTGGCTGCCCGCAATCCACGCTTGCAGCCCCTGAACTAATGTAGGCATAATGGCGGTGATCGTCACTCCCAGTTGGTCTCGCACTTGCTCTTGGACTATCTTCGGAATTCGTGCCACTTGTGCCTTGAGTTCTTGAACCTCGCGCTCTTGGCTTTCCGTGCTGGTCTTTCTCTCCTTTCGTGAGCAGTGTAGCTCTCATAGGGAAATATTCTTTCTCTGCGACATCCCACGTATTGGCTGGCATTTTCCATAGCGTGTCTAGCTCCTCTTTTAGCAGCCCTAGATACAGATTGATGTCATTCCCTGGTTGTTTCAGCCCTTCAATTAGCATACTCATGTGAATGTACTTCCTCTTCATGCACAACCAGGGGGGAAGGTTGTACATCCACACAAACACAGGCCAGGCGCTATGTGTGTTTCTCTGGCTGCCAAACGGATTGGCTCCATCGGTGCTCGCGCCCAGCATGATGTTCCTTGGATCGTCCCCAAATTCTGGGTGTTCGAAGTTCAACGCTTGCCACTGGCTCGCATCCTTAGGGTGACTCAGCATCTTGTCTTTTTTATTTATCTCCGGATCATTTCCGTCATCTTCTCGCTTCTTCTCCTCCCTATCCCGTGCCAATGCAGGAGTTTACTACTTTAGGGTCCATGAAATACCGCTGCAGACGAGGAGTGATCGGAAAGTACCACACCACTTTTCGAGGAGCTTTCTTCCTCTTCTTGTATCGAGTGACGCCGCACACCGGACATATGGTAGACTCCGTGTTCTCATCCCGATAAATGATGCAATTGTTCATGAACACATGGTATTTCACGTGCGGTAAATCCAGAGGACACACGATTTTCTTCGCCTCCTCGAAACTTGTCGGACACTTGTTCCCTTGGGAACACGTTCATGCCAGAATGACATGTTCTCATTGAAGCATGCATCGGTCATTTTGTGTTTTACCTTCATCTCTAGAGCCATGAGCGTTACTATCAGGCGGGTATCCTCGGGCCTGCATCCTTCATACAATGGAGTAACCGCGTCTATCTCCAGTTGATCCAGCTTGGCTTTCTCTTGGGCGGCAGCTCTTGCGTTATCTGTCTTCTTGAGAAGTAGCTCTTGAATATGAGGGTCCTGCACCCAGCCCATCGATGGTCCATCATCGTCTGCTCCGGCATCTTCATCTTCATGATCATGCCTTCGTCTTGATCTTCCTCATCATCATGTCCGGCATCTTCTACATGATGACTGTGTACTGCATCTCCTTTGTGATCATGTCCTGGAGATTCTTCGTCTTCTCGCCCGCCCTCGCCGCAGTTGTCTTGCTGCCCTTCCTCATTTCTTGCCCGGCCCCCCATGGACGACTTCATAATCATCTTCATCACCTTGCCACCGATAGCCATCAATGAAACCATGCAAGAGCAGGTGGTCCCGCACCTTTACGGAATCTGGGTCCATAAGGCTCTTTAGCTTGCATCTTCGATACCGACATCTTATCTCCATCTCGTTCTTTTGAAGCATCTCGGCCTTCGCGGAGCTCAAAAACTTATTCATGATGCCTTCGGTCATCGTGCGGACCATCGTCGCCTGCGGGGTAGAGAAAAACGATATTTTACAACCAAATTTTTTTTTGGCATGACTTTGCCTAAAAATAGGACCAAAAAGAATGCATGGTGCCAAATTTTCGTCGAAACGGATATGAATCAACATTCCGGCAAAATATTGGCAACTATTGCATTTCAAATACCGGTACCTGCAAACACAAACATATGCAATACCACAAACATATGCAACACCACAAACATATGTAGGTCTAGGCCATAAAAAGTGCATGTGCACGTTGTTGGATGGAGAAAAAAGTAGATCTAGAACATAAAGAAAGCTTTCCCCTAACTTACCTATCCAAAAAGGAAATTTAACCTCTTAATTTGGGTGAATTTATGGTGCAAATGAGGTGAGGAGGAGGAGGCAGCTGAGACAAGCTTGGAGGAGGAGGTGGAGAGAATGAAGTGGGGAAAGTGAGTGTGGTAGGTGGCTGTCCAAAATATTTAGCTAGTCCCAGGTTACCAATGGCGCACCTCCTAAGAATGCGCCATTAGTAGCCCTGGTTACTAATGGCACACCTGGTATGTGGTGCGCCATTACTAGTTTTGAAAAAATAATAAAATAGTAATCGTTAGTAGTGGCGCACCGTGGTTGTGGTGCGCCATTACTAGTTTTAACTAGCAACGACACACTGTCCCCAGGTGCGCCATTACTAGTTTTGAAAAAAAGTAAAAAAAATGTTAGTAGTGGCGCACAGAAGGTGTGGTGCTCCATTACTAGCTAGTTAAAACTAGTAATGGTGCACTCTCCCCTGGTGCGCCATTACTGGCTTAGAAAAAAATGTTAGTAGTGGCGCACCGTGTGTGTGGTGCGCCATTAGTGATATGGACACAATGGCGTACCTGCACATGGTGCGCCACTGTTATATAGCAGTGGCGCACCACAAACATGGCGCGCTATTAATGTCCATATTAGATATAGCCTTTTTTATAGTAGTGTTGAGTCAGTCCTTGATCTTTAATGTCCATATTAATACCATCTTGTTATATCATATTATGATTGTTTTGAGAAAGTGTTGTCATGAGTTTTATTATTATTGCTCGCTAGATTATTATGCCATTGATATAAGTAAACATGAGACCAAAGTGTTATTGTGAATGTGGTTAGTTATAATCTTTGCTGAAAACTTGAATGCTGGCTTTACATATTTACAACAACAAGAGCAAACAAAGTTTATAAAAGTTTTTCTTTATCACTTTCAGTTTATCAACTGAATTGCTTGAGGACAAGCAAAGGTTTAAGCTTGGGGGAGTTGATACGTCTCCGTCATATCTACTTTTCCAGACACTTTTGCCCTTGTTTTGGACTCTAACTTGCATGATTTGAATGGAACTAACCCGGACTGATGATGTTTTCAATAGAACTGCCATGGTGTTATTTTTGTGCAAAAATAAAAGTTCTTAGAATGACCTGTAAATCCATGGAGGCACTTTTCAGAATTAATAAAAAATACTGGCGAAAGAATTAGCGTCAGGGGGCCCACACCCTGGTCACGAGGGTGGGGGCGCTCCCCCTCCCCTAGGGCGCGCCCCCTGCCTCGTGGGCCCCCTGGACGTCCACCCGACCTCAACTCCAACTCCATATATTTTCTTTCACGGAGAAAAAAAAGAGAAGAAGGGTTCATTGCATTTTACGATACGGAGCCACCACCAAGCCCTAAAACCTCTCGGGAGGGCAGATCTGGAGCCCATTCGGGGCTCCGGAGAGAGGAATCTGTCGCCGTCGTCATCATCAACCATCCTCCATCAGCAATTTCATGATGCTCGCCGTCGTGCGTCAGTAATTCCATCGTAGGCTTGCTGGATGGTGATGGGTTGGATGAGATTTACCATGTAATTAAGTTAGTTTTGTTAGGGTTTTATCCCTAGTATCCACTATGTTCTGAGATTGATGTTGCTAAGACTTTGCTATGCTTAATGCTTGTCACTAGGGCCCGAGTGCCATGATTTCAGATCTGAACCTATTATGATTCCATGAATATATGTGAGTTCTTGATCCTATCTTGCAAGTCTATAGTCACCTATTATGTGTTATGATCCGTTAACCCCGAAGTGACAATAATCGGGATACTTACCGGTGATGACCGTAGTTTGAGGGGTTCATGTATTCACTAAGTGTTAATGCTTTGGTCCGGTTCTCTATTAAATGCAAGCCTTAATATCCCTTAGTTTCCATTAGGACCCCGCTGCCACGGGAGGGTAGGACAAAAGATGTCATGCAAGTTCTTTTCCATAAGCATGTATGACTATATTCGGAATACATGCCTACATTACATTGATGAACTGGAGCTAGTTCTATGTCACCCTATGTTATAACTATTACATGAGGAATCACATCCATCATAATTATCCATCACTGATACAATGCCTAGGAGCTTTTCACATATTGTGCTTTGCTTAGTTACTTTGCCGTTGCCACTGTTACAATTACTACAAAACTGCTACTGTTACTTTTGCTACTATTACTGTTACTTCCATACGAGTTTGCTACCAAATACTTTGCTGCAGATACCAAGTTATCCAGGTGTGGTTGAATTGACAACTCAACTGCTAATACTTGGGAATATTCTTTGGTTCCCCTTTTGTCGAATCAACAAATTTGCACTACTAGGGAAAACCCTATACATAGAACTTTAGCAGTAGCATGGGTCAGAAAAGCACGCTGGTGCTAATTAGTAGTAGCGCGCCAGACGAAACCGCGCTGCAGATAAAGATCTAGCAGTAGCGCGTCTTGCTGAACACACGTTACTACTAAAATTCCCACGGATTAGCCCATAGGCTACACATAGTAGTAGCGATCTATGACGAACCGCGCTACCACTATGTTGTTTGTAGCAGCACGTTTTAATATAAGCTCGTTGCTGCTAAAGGTTATAAAATTAAATGGAAAGAGAATGGAAAGGTAATTGAAAATGAAAGAAATAGAATAAGGTGAAAGGAAACAAATAAAATGTGAAGAAAACTAAATGGAAAAGGGAAAGAAGAGAAAGGAGTAGCAGTAGCGTGTATCAGAGAACGCGTTGTAGCTAAGATAGCAGCAGCGCTTTTCCCGGAACGCGCTACTGCTACTTCTGACTTAACCACGGGGTTCGTCCTTCCCCCACGCCACTTTCCCCCAAATCCAACTCTCTCCACTCTCGCCGCCGTCGTCGCCTGTCGGCCGCTGCACGCTCTCCGCACCCTCTACTCCGCGCCGACCCCCGACCTCAACGCCGCCCCTGCCCCCGACCTCAACGCAACCCCGGATGCTGCCCCGACCACAGATTCAACGCCGCCCCCTCCC
>NW_025231285.1:0-7901 GCF_018294505.1 Triticum aestivum
AAGAATCATATCCGTGCATCGAACCATCAGGCAAGCAACCAACCATTTGATCATATCGATACAATCCCATGTTCTCGCTCCTGCTCTCTTTTACTGCATTAAGACAACGCGTTTCAAACTGCTGTGTGCTACGGTAGTTGAACCCATTTCCTCTGCATGACCTGTCATTGCCACAGTAACTAGATGAAACCCACTAGCATGTGTAGGAGTTGATTGAGCCATATGTATGTGTTGTTCCTACCTTGCTATGCCTGCTATGCTTAGAGTCGTGTCAGGTCTGGTTCATCTGGGTGATGGGCTAGAGTGAAATGATTATGTCGGTAATGAGAGTGGTGTGGTGAACACGATTTGGTAAAGGTATCGATGAGAGGCCATGTAGGAGTACATGGTGGGTTGTTTCATTGAAGCCGACCTTAAGCACTAAGATCTGTATATGTGATTTAAGATACAGCTACTACCATGCATTGGGCCCTGAAATATGACCCCGCTCGACTTCTTATTCACCCTAGCTCTCTGTCCAGGAGTTGCAAGTAGTTTCTGGTGTTTGTAGCCTACTGGAGGCCGTGGACAGCGCTGATCGTAGGGGTGGGCTGTGATGCGGTAGGTACGTGGCCGGGTGTACCGAATACCCGTTAGGTATCTCGGGAACCTTGTTCACATCGTTCGGGGCCGTATGGGAAACCTCGGCCGGACTCCCTGCGGATGGAACCTGAATAGGCGATAAACCTGGACTAGAGGCTTAAGTGTTTAGGTAGGTCGTGGTCTACACCCACGTCGGCTTTCGCTTGAAGTCTGCCGAGCACATGTCGTGTGCAGACGCTAAGTGGTGGAAACATGTATGAAGAAGTACACCCCTGCAGGGTTATCATAATCTATTCGAATAGCCGCGTCCACGGTAAAGGACTACTTGGTTGCCGATACAGTTCATAGACAAGTAAATGGAAACTACTAAAAGCCTCAAGATAAGTATGAGTGCCGAGGATGGCCCTTTCCGTAGGAAGACAGAGGTGGACCCTCGGTAGTGTATTGAAGTGGTGAGTAGTGGACTCGTGTGCGCAAAACCATTTCAGGTTGGAGTATCGTAGGATAGTCTAGCCAAGAGTCAAAGCTGGCTTGCTGCAATAACTCCACCAACCCTTCTTGATAATATGCATGTATGTAGGATCTGATGTAAGTCTTGCTGAGTACCTTTGTACTCATGTTGCTATAATCTACATTTTTACAGAAGACGCTGCAACCCCTTCTGATGGGTTCTATGTAGACGTTGACATCAACGAGTAGGCTAAAGACCCAGGTGGTGACCCTGAGCTTGTGATGGACCACGTAGTATAGCTAGGCTTTCCAAGCCTCTGTTATTTTACTAGTTGTCTGTACTCAGACAATGTACTTCCGCTGCTGGTTTGTATGACTGTATGACTTGTATGTTGGGTCGTGAGACCCGTACCTTGTGTATGTTATGTATGGCTCTCTGAGCCTTAAATAAGGTACTTGTGTCGTAGAGTCATGTTGTGATGCTTCGTTGTATTTGCACATATCAAGCATATTGTGTGTATGATTGAAATGCTTGGTATGTGTGGGATCTGACTATCTAGTTGTTTATCTTTAGTAGCCTCTCTTACCGGGAAATGTCTCCTAGTGTTACCGCTGAGCCATGGTAGCTTGCTACTGCTCTGGAACACTTAGGCTGGCCGGCATGTGTCCTTCTTCGTTCCTGTGTCTGTCCCTTCGGGGAAATGTCACGCTTTGAGTACCGGAGTCCTGTTAGCCCGCTACAGCCCGGTTTACCGGAGTCCTGCTAGCCCAGTGCTACAGCCCGGACCCATTTGCTGATGACCGACACGTTCGGAGCTGGGTCATGGATGCCTGTCCCTGTAAGTCTGTGCCACTTTTGGTTTACGACTAGTCATGTCAGCCCGGGCTCCTTATCATATGGATGCTAGCGACACTATCATATACGTGAGCCAAAAGGCGCAAACGGTCCTGGGCAAAGGTAAGGCGACACCCGTGGGGATACCGTGCGTGAGGCCGCAAAGTGATATGAGGTGTTACCGGCTAGATCGATGTGACATCGAGTCGGGGTCCTGACAGCGTTGGTATCAGAGCCGGACTGCCTGTAGGTTTTCCAAGCCAAACTGGTCGATGTTGAGTCTAGAAATTCTTTAGTTATATGTAGGGGACTTGTTTGTGGGTTGGAACGTAAGGCTCTTTTTACTCCTTTATCTTATGACTTTCTGATCTGAGTCAGTCCATTCTTCCACCGGGGGTTAAGGAATTAGGATCTGTTCTCTCTATCAGGATCACGAGTTACTAATCAGTAGTACCTTATAAGTTTGATGGTTACAAGCCTAGTTCAGTTCTACTACCACATTATGTTGCTAGAATGGTTTCAGAACTTTGATATGATGATGTTGAGTGTGTACGAAATCCTTTGTCAAATGTCTCAAAATCCTTTTTGAGCATTTACAGCTGTTATGCTGCCGAAATTTTGCTAGAAATTCTAATGCCCTTGCATTATGATTGTGCTTTCAGATGGCCACTCGCGACCTCAATCAAGTGGTTCGCCTGACTCGATGCCTAGATGTACCCGGCCATACTGCCAAGTTGGTCAGGGTAATGACTGAGGCTGGATACCGTTGGTATCCTGAGTACACGGTCGAAGAGCAATTCCGAGACTTTAATCAAAGCCAGTATCTCTGCACTGTCAGGATATTTCCATCTTATCCTGGATCCACCGAGCCTCTTCACTGCTCCTATGGACTCGGGGTTACTATTGAGATGGCTGTGTAGGACGCCGCCTACTCTATGATGACCATTATGCGGGTCAGATCTGGCCTATTTCGGGACTCTGATTTCCGGTATATGCCAGGATCACTTCCGGGAGCACAAGGGTATCTCCAGGCTATCTATGCTAACCCCACTCAGGAGGATTCACGGACTCGCACCACTGCTGAGATGCTCGAGGATAAGGACCGTGAAAATCGGGCCTTAATGTTAGAGCTCTTCAATACCCGTGCTGACCACTGGGCTACTTTGACTTGGTTCGCACCGGTGGTGCAAGCTGGATATTCAGATATGCGCGATCTCTATCCTGTGAGATCTGCTCTGCCAGACGTGATGGTTTGGCGTGATGTAGGAGGCATCACCCCACCTCACGGTCCCCGCAGGCCACCGTCTATTGGTCCAAGGCCTCATCCTAGCCCCTATGGTCCACAGGCTCCGCGAGATCGTCTGTTTCCGGATGATCATGTTGAGCTTCCAGGCTATGGAGGTGACTTCTACGAGGACTACTACGGATCGGTCTGAGTAGCGGTAGTATCACTAGTTCGCACTAGCTGTGTCGTCTATCGTCCCGTGTGACTCGTGGGATATGACCTAGTTTGTACTCTTTCCGGAGGTGTAGAAAAATAATGTATAGGAGCTTGGAATGCCTCCGATGAGATGTAATCCTCTTTTCACCGTAATAGTACTTTGTTTGGTCTTGTACTAAACCCTGTATGGTGTGTATGACGATGGAATAAAGAAGCAGTTTCTGTATCTACCATGTCATACGGATGATCATCTTGCATTCCGAGTTATTCCTTACATTATGTATCCTATGTCGGAAATTTATCATCCTGACTAAATCATTGTCTTGTTTACCTAGGATGGTCAACACGCGCACTAACCCTGCTCCTCAAGAGCAGGCCGAAGGCAGTGAAGTCAGGGATGCAAATCTGCCTCATCCTCCTTCACTAGCCGAGGTTATGATGGAAGCTGAGAGAAACAAGCGGGAGACCAACCGTTTGTTGGAGCGTATTGAACAGAACACATCACACCATCAGAGGACTAACGTGGTGTCACTCAGTGATTTTATCAAATTACATCCACCCACGTTCCACCACTCCGTCGAGCCTCTCGACGCTGATGACTGGCTTCGCAGTATCTCTCACAAACTGTGTTCCATGCTGGTAGCGGAGGCTGACAAGGTCACCTTTGCTGCATATCATCTTGAAGGCCCCGCCAGTCTATGGTGGGAGAATTATGGAGCTATGCGCCCAGCGGGCCATGTCACTACTTGGGCTGAGTTCAGCGAGGCTTTCCGTGAACATCACATTCCGGAGGGTCTCATGGACCGTAAACGTGAAGAATTTTGCAGTTTCACCCAAGGCCGACTTTCTGTGGATGCTTACAGCAGGGAGTTTGGTAATCTCGCACGATATGCAACCGAGGAAGTTTCTACTAACGCCAAGAAGCAAGCAAGGTTCCGTAAGGGACTTAGTCCTGAGCTTCGCCGCGACCTCCGTCTGCATGAGTGCACATCTTTTCAGAAACTTGTCAATAAAGCCATCAGTGCTGAAACTGGTCAGACTGACTATGACGCAACACGCAAGCATGGCCGTGATATGGGTTCCTCATCCGGTGCTGGTCCTCAGAAGCGCCGCGTGTGGGTACCCAACACCGCCCTTCCACCCAGGTTCACACCGAGGCCATCTTTCCAGGCGCCTCGCCCTGTTCAACAGTCTGCTCCAGCCAAGCCCTATGGGGGTCCATCTAACAATGCTCCTCCACGTACCAATTCCGTGACTTGTTTCAAGTGTGGGGAATCTGGTCACTATATGCGTGAGTGTCCCCAGACCAACCCCAATCAATCTGCTAAAGCTGTTGGCCGTGGCAAGCCGACAGGGAAAGTGTTTCACGCCAAACCGGTCACCGCTTCACGTGGCCATGTCAACTGTATCTCTGCCGAAGAAGCTCAAGAGGATCCCAACGTCGTTCTCGGTACGCTTCTTGTAAATTGCCACCCGGCATCTGTTCTTTTCGATACAGGAGCCTCTCATTCTTTTATATCCGAAAATTATGCTCGTTTGCATAACGTTGCATTCTGTGACATGCCATCCACTATGGAAATTTCTACCCCTGGTTCTAGATGGCAGACCTCTAGGGTAAGTTATGGAAATGAAATCCAAGTCGACAGACTTGTTTTTCTTGCGTCTTTGATAGCCCTTAAATCTTCAGATATTAATATCATTTTGGGTATGGACTGGATGTCAGCTCATCAAGCCAAAATTGATTGCTTCTCTAGGACTGTTCAACTCACCCATCCTTCGGGGAAGATAGTCAATGTCTTGACCCGAATAGCCAAGCGACAATTATATTCTCTTAACGCCAGCCCTTTGCCAGACCTTGAGGACATTCCGGTAGTCCGTGACTTCCCGGATGTCTTTCCAGAGGAATTGCCAGGTGTTCCACCTGACAGGGATGTTGAGTTCGTAATCGACCTCATCCCCGGAACTGTTCCGATTGCTAGAAGACCTTATAAGATGGCACCACTAGAACTAGCCGAGCTTAAGAAACAACTCGATGAATCCTTGAAAAAGGGTTTCATCCGCCCTAGTTCATCTCCGTGGGCTTGCCCCGTCCTATTCGTCAAGAAGAAGGATGGTACGGACCGGATGGTTGTAGATTACCGACCTGTCAATTTGGTCACAATCAAGAACAAATATCCACTTCCCAGGATCAACGACCTGTATGATCAGCTCGCTGGATCCTCAGTCTTCTCCAAGATGGATTTGAGGTTGGGCTACCATCAAATAAAAATCAGCAACGGGGACATTCCCAAAACGGCCTTTGTTACTCGTTATGGCCAATACGAGTACACCGTCATGTCCTTCGGACTAACCAACGCTCCAGCCACCTTTTCTCGGTTAATGAACTCAATCTTCATGGAGTATTTGGATAAATTCGTCGTGGTTTACCTCGATGATATACTCATCTACTCCAAGAACGAGGAAGAACATGCCGAACATTTGAGGCTAGTGTTGAAGAAACTTCGAGAGCATCGCCTTTATGCCAAATTTTCTAAATGTGAATTCTGGTTGTCAGAAGTGACCTATCTGGGTCATGTAATATCTGGTAAAGGTATTGCTATTAACCCTGAGCGAGTTCAAGCCGTCCTTAATTGGACTCCACCCGAATCGGTCAAGCAAGTTCGGAGTTTTCTAGGCTTAGCGAGCTATTGTCGTCGCTTTGTCGAGAACTTCTCCAAAGTTGCTAAACCTCTAACCGAACTCCTCAAGAAAGATAAAAAGTTCGAATGGACTCCACATTGTGAGCACAACTTTCAGGAACTGAAAAGACGCCTGACCTCTGCTCCCGTACTGGTACCGCCAGACTTTTCCAAGGACTTTGTTATCTACTGCGACGCCTCGCGACAAGGACTAGGTTGCATTCTTATGCAAGATCGACACGTAATTGCTTACGCTTCACGGCAATTGCACCCACATGAGGAGAATTATCCTACTCATGATCTAGAGCTTGCAGCCGTAGTCTATGCACTTAAGACCTGGCGACATTACCTCCTCGGTAATCGTTGCGAAATATTCACTGATCACCAAAGTCTGAAGTACATTTTCACCCAACCGGATTTGAATCTCAGGCAGAGACGTTGGGTTGAATTGATCACAGACTTCGACTTAGGAATAACTTACACCCCAGGGAAAGCCAACGTCATGGCTGATGCGCTAAGTCGTAAATCTTATTGTAACAACCTGATGTTACAACAAAGTCAACCGCTTCTCCATGAGGAATTTCGGAAGCTTAACCTTCACATTGTACCTCAAGGTTTTCTTTCCACCTTGGTAGCAAAACCTACTCTTACGGATCAAATCATCGCTGCCCAAAGGCGAGATAAGGGAATATCTAAAATCAAAGAGAACATTGCTAGCGGAGGTGCTAGTTGTTTCTCCACAAATGATCATGGTGTTGTGTACTTTGAGAACCGTCTAGTGGTTCCCAAGAACCAGCATCTACGGCAATTGATCCTTAAGGAAGCTCATCAATCTCCTCTCACCATTCATCCCGGTAGTACTAAGATGTATCAGGACCTACGCCAGAGGTTCTGGTGGACTAGGATGAAGAGAGAAATTGCTCAGTATATTGCAAATTGCGACGTCTGTCGTCGTGTAAAAGCAGAGCATCAACGGCCTGCTGGCACCCTTCAACCCTTAGCTATTCCTGAATGGAAATGGGATAAAATTAGTATGGATTTCATTACCGGTTTTCCCAGGACCAAGAGAGGGAATAATGCTATTTTTGTCGTGGTCGATCGTCTTTCCAAAGTAGCCCATTTCTTACCTGTTCGTGAGAGTATAACCGCTAGTCAGCTGGCAGATTTGTACATCTCCCGAATAGTGTCTCTCCATGGTGTTCCTTTGGAAATTAACTCGGATCGAGGAAGTCTTTTCACCTCTCGATTTTGGGAAAGTTTCCAAAATGCTATGGGGACTCGTCTCTCCTTTAGCACCGCCTTCCACCCTCAGTCGAGTGGTCAAGTGGAACGCGTCAACCAAATTCTAGAAGACATGCTTCGAGCCTCTGCTATCTCATTCGGAATGGACTGGGAGAAGTGCCTTCCATTTGCCGAATTCGCTTACAACAACAACTATCAATCTAGCTTGGGTAAAGCCCCTTTTGAAGTTCTCTGTGGACGACGGTGTCGAACACCCCTTAACTGGTCAGAGACCGGGGAAAGACAATTCTTTGGCCCGGATATGATTCAGGAAGCAGAAGAACAAGTTCGTATCGTTCGTGAAAAGTTGAAAACAGCCCAATCTCGTCAAAAGAGTCAATATGACCGAAAACATAAGGCTATGACTTTCGAGGTTGACGAGAAGGCTTATCTTCGGGTCACCCCTCTGAAGGGAACCCATCGTTTCGGTATCAAAGGCAAATTGGCTCCTCGATACATTGGACCTTTTCGCATTCTCGCCAAACGAGGAGAAGTTGCCTACCAGTTGGAACTACCTCCGCACCTTTCCAGAGTCCACGATGTCTTCCACGTTTCTCAACTCAGGCGTTGCTTCTCGGATCCTATCCGTGAAGTGGACCACGAAACGCTTGATCTCCAAGATAATCTTACATAT
>NW_025231285.1:10186-11641 GCF_018294505.1 Triticum aestivum
CCTCCCCACCGCTCCACAGCTCCCCGGAAGCCCTGCATCGCCGCCACGTCGCCGTTCCCCTCTTCGGGCTCCGACCATCGTCGCCGTCGAATTCGTCGTCTCCAGCGCGTCTCCGAGCCCGCTTCGACGCCCACTGCAACCGCGGTGAGCCCCCGGATCGTTTCCCCCCCTTCTCCCCTGGTCTCTCCCGACCTCTAGGCCCTAGCCCCACCTTGGCCGAGAGCTCCACGCCGCCGGCGATGTCGCCGTCGTGGCCACGGTCACCGTAGCACCCAACCGAGCACACTATCGTGCTCCACACCTCACTAGGATCACGCAGCACACACTAACGCCTCCCCAAACCCTCTGCAACATCGATCCCGACCGCACCCGAACTCCGGCGGCCGCAGCCGAGCTCGCCGCCGTCAACTCCGGCCACCCCAGGCCTAGCCACGGCCACCGTTCGACGCGCGGGAGCAAGAGCTTTCCAACGAGCCCAAGCACGGCCTCGCCCGTGCCCTGTAGCGCGATCCCGCGTCGCGCCGCCGTCTCGGACCTCGCCGGCGTCACGTCGCCGGTGGGTTTGACCCACTTTGACAACGGCAGGACACCCCCTGAGTCCCTGACAGGTGGGCCCAGCCCTGTAGCTATTTAGGATTAGTGCTAACCACTGTTAGTTAACCCCTGACACTGACCAGTGGGTCCCAGTGCCACTAATCCCTAATTAGGATTAATTTAAACCTGTTAAACCCCCCCTGTCACTGACGTGTGGCCCCCACACGTCAGGTTTGACTCCAGCCAGCCGCAGTTGACCACTGACGTCATGCTGACGTCATGCTGGCGCAATAATTATAAATTCTGGATTTAATTTAAATCAGGAAATTCCAGAATATTATTTAAACTTCAAAAATTCATAACTTTTATTCTGTAACTCCAAATTGGACAAATTATATATGAAAAATGATCAAAAAAATCCAATCTATCCATCTGTACTATTTTCATGCATGATCAAGCAAGTTAAATTGATGTTTTAAGCAGAACAAGAAAAGGCACTTAAAGAGGCCATGTTTGAGTTTGAAATTTGAATCTTTGATTCAAATTTGTTCAAACCCTTCTGGTTTTAGTTGCATTAGCCCAACACACTCATCTTGCCATGTCTCATGCATGCATCATATTGTTGCACATTGTTTGGTGATGTTTGCGTATCGATGTCCTTTGCGACAGGTTCTGCCCCCGAGGAGTACCGTGATTACCCTAACGAAGAATCATATCCGTGCATCGAACCATCAGGCAAGCAACCAACCATTTGATCATATCGATACAATCCCATGTTCTCGCTCCTGCTCTCTTTTACTGCATTAAGACAACGCGTTTCAAACTGCTGTGTGCTACGGTAGTTGAACCCATTTCCTCTGCATGACCTGTCATTGCCACAGTAACTAGATGAAACCCACTAGCATGTGTAGGAGTTGATTG
>NW_025231286.1:0-11641 GCF_018294505.1 Triticum aestivum
AGCTGCGGCGTGGTGCCCACCGAGTCCGACATGAATTTCAGCCAGGAGATTTCGCCCTTCCTCCTCGGAGATACACCTTTGAAGAACTCCGGTTGTGCTTTTCTTATAAAGCTCTCCCTCATGGACCTTGTAGGCTTTAGATCGCCGAACTATGCAGCGGGCCTCATTTTGGTCTTCGGGGCGTCCCTGCGAGTTAAGTAGGCTAGGAATGGTTGTGTCCACGGGGCGATTACTGCCATTATTTCGTGGGCTGAGGGTGTTATTTCATTGGCTGATCCACCTACCATGTCAGAATGTTCCGTGCTGGGTGGCATGGTTGTTTCCGGGTTGCTATTTTGGGACTCCTCTTCCCATAGTACGGAGGGCTTAAAGAGCCATTCCAAAAAGATGTTGGGAGGGACGGCGTCGCGTTTTGCGCCAATGCGTGCCAACACGTCAGCTGCCTGGTTGTTGTCCCGGGCTCGTGATGGAATTCGAGTCCTTCAAACTAGGCTGACATTTTTAAGACGGCGTTACGGTAGGCTACCATTATCGGATCGTTGGAGTCAAAATCTCCATTTACTTGGGATATCGCGAGGTTTGAATCCCCGCAGACCTCTAGGCGTTGAATGCCCATGGAGATGGCCATCCGAAGACCATGTAGAAGGGCCTCGTATTCGGCTGTGTTATTGGAGTCCGTGTACATTATTTGAAGTACATATTGGACTGTATCTCCGGTTGGGGACGTCAAGACGACGCCAGCCGCCAAGCTGGCCAACATTTTAGAGCCGTCGAAGTGCATAATCCAATTGGAGTATGCGCCGTACTCTTTAGGGAGTTCGGCTTCTATCCATTCAGCGATGAAGTCAGCCAAAACTTGCGACTTTATAGCTTGCCGTGGTTTGTAGGTTATATCGAATGGTAAAAGCTCAATGGCCCATTTTGCAATTCTGCCCGTCGCGTCGCGATTGTTTATGATGTTTTTGAGCGGTACTTCGGAGGCCACTGTGATCGAACACTCTTGAAAGTAGTGTCGTAGCTTCCGGGATGCCATGAACACCGCGTACGCTATCTTTTGATAATGTGGGTATCGGGACTTGCATGGAGTTAGGACTATGGATACGTAATACACAGGTTTTTGAAGAGGGAATTTGTGCCCTTCTGTTTCTCGTTCGACGACGAGCACTGCGCTTACAACTTGATGTGTTGCCGCGATATATAACAGCATTGGTTCGCCCAAGTTGGGCGCGGCCAGGACCGGGTTTGTTGCCAGTATGGCTTTTATTTCTTCGAGTCCGGCTATGGCAGCGTCCGTCCATTCGAAATGTTCGGTGCGCCTGAGGAGGCGATAGAGAGCCAATGCTTTTTCTCCCAAACGGGAGATGAAGCGGCTTAGGGCCGCCACGCATCCAGTCAATTTTTGTATTTGTTTGAGGTCTTTTGGGATGTCCAATTGTGACAGAGCTCGGACCTTGGATGGGTTTGCTTCAATTTTTCTGCCGGATACAATGAAGCACAAGAGCTTTCCAGCTGGTACGCCGAAGACACATTTTTTCGGGTTAAGCTTGATGTCGTATGCTCGGAGGTTGTCGAATGTGAGCCTCAAATCATCTATTAGAGTTTCGACGTGTTTGGTCTTGACGACCACATCGTCTACGTATGCCTCCAGTGTTTTGTCGAGTGCTTCAGATAGTGCCTCTAGGGCTAGTGCGGCTATTTTGTTCTCGGCGCGGAGTGCTATGTCCGGATCACTCATCAGAGTGATAATTCCATTGGGCCCAGTCATTTTGAGTTTCATGTACCCGTAATAGGGTACGGCTTGGAAAATTGTGAATGCCACTCGCCCCAATAGAGCGTGATATCCGCTGCTAAACGGGGCCACTTGGAACGTGACTTCTTCGGACCTATAGTTGTCCGGCGAGCCGAACACCACATCTAGTGTGATTTTTCCTGTGCAGCGTACTTCCCGACTAGGGATTATTCCTCTAAAGGTTGTCCTGCTTCGCTCAATACGGCTCCAGTCTATTTCCATTTTTTGGAGAGTTTCCTCATAGATGAGGTTTAATCCGCTATCCCCGTCCATGAGTACCTTGGTAAGACGAAAGCCGTCCACTATGGGACTGAGAACCAATGCGACTGGTGCTCGGGCTGTTCGGAATTTAGGTTCATCGCTGGCATTGAAGGTGATTGCCGTGTCGCTCCATGGATATGCTGTTGCTACTTGGTAGACTTCGGCGAGGTTGCGGATTGTTCGTTTCCGCATATTATTTGATGCAAAAGTCTCGAAGACTGTTGATACCGTACTGGTGCTGTTAGGTTGGTTTTCTGGGGCTAGAAGCCCTTCGCCACTTTTGGCCATCTGCCGTAGTATCCAACATGCCCGGAGGCTATGTGTTGGAGTGGCGCCTTCTGCATTATGGATTTTGCAGGGTCCACTGAGCCATCCTTCCAGTACGGTTCTGTACCCTTTAGGGGGTTTTTGCTTTTTGGTTTTTGATCCAGGTGCTTGAATATGCTGCACCCTTTTATTCTGGACTAAGGTTGTGTTAGGGGCCAGATTGTCCCAAAATCTAGTTTCGGTTTTCCAGGCGCTCTCCATCGCACAGTACTTTCGTACTATGGTTGCCAGGTCGGCGGAGTGCGTGCCCTTGCGGTGATTTATGGCGTTCATAATTCCCTTGTCCGTGCAATTATTGCAAAAAATAGAAATTGCGCTTTCCTAATGGCAGTCCTTTACCTTGTCCATAACCAGGAGGAATCTGGCCCAGTAATGATGTACTGTCTCGTCGGGCTCTTGCCGTATTTGAGATAGATCACTTGTACTTGGGTGGGTGGGTGGAACTAAAATCGGAACCCCACCCAATCTGAGGCTCAAGGGCCGAGGAGTTTCCCTATTTGGAAGCTTGGACTGCTGGAGATCGTCCCGCGAATCCGGTCCGCTGCCTGACTTTAATTTCAGTACTCGGTTGGCGTCCATCCCTCCGCGGTAGTCCGGCATGGAGGGATCGGGAATCCATACATAACTGGTTTTTAACGTAGGGGAAGAATCGCCACGTTGTTCTTCTACCACGGCGACATGGTGGGTAGCCTGGGGAGAGTTAATTTCTCTCAGATCGGGTTTAAGCCCAGTCCGATCGTAGTCTGTAGCGATTCCCAGGGCGGCGATGCGATCCACGAGCTCATTCGTGGACGAGAGCTCCATTGGATCCAGCTGCTCGGCGAGTTCCGAGTTAATGCGAAGATCGCTTTTGATGGCCCGAGAGGTCATCGTCGAAGCGGTGGCCGAACAGGCGGTCATAAGAAAACCACCTAGCCGGATAGCTTGACCGGCGGCCAAGGCTCCTTTGGCAATGGCACCGTCTTTAAAGACGGGAAGATGCATCCTTCCTGATTGCGACGGCATAGAGGAACTCTCAATGAAAGCACCAATGTCGGTGTCAAAAACCGGCGGATCTCGGGTAGGGGGTCCCGAACTATGCGTCTAGGCGGATGGTAATAGGAGACAAGGGACACGATGTTTTACCCAGGTTCAGGCCCTCTTGATGGAGGTAAAACCCTACGTCCTGCTCGATTGATATTTATGATGTGGGTATTACAAGAGTAGATCTACCACGGGATCAAGGAGGCTAAACCCTAGAAGCTAGCCTATGGTATGATTGTTGTAATGGTTGTTCGTCCTAAGGACTAAAGCCATCCGGTTTATATAGACACCGGAGAGGTCTAGGGTTACATAGAGTCGGTTACAATGGAAGGAGATCTACATATCCGTATCCCCAAGCTTGCCTTCCACGCCAAGGAAAGTCCCATCCGGACACGGGACGAAGTCTTCAATCTTGTATCTTCATAGTCTTGGAGTCCAGCCGATGATGATAGTCCGGCTATCCGGACACCCCCTAGTCTAGGACTCCCTCGGGAACAGTCAACAGATCATTTGCAACGAGATCGTGATCCTCTTTAACATGCAGATACAAAGCATTCTTACCCTCAGACTCTCTGCAGGTTTCCATGTACCAATTATGGAATCTTCGCATCATTGTTGTCAGAGATTTTTCATCTTTGACGAGAGGCTTCCCGTACTCGTATCTGTGTCCGTCCACCTCCAAGAAATCAGGAAGTGCATCGTCAGGCAGGTAATCGTCAGGATTGCCATAACCGGCCACCGGCCCCGGAGCATTAGACACATTGAGCGGGGGGCACGATTGATGTGCTTGTTCGCCGAGCTCGGCAATTTTTTTCCCCTTTGCTCATTCTTTTGACCTTTTAGCACTGACAGTAGTTCCCGACCGCTGGTCTTGGAGATATGTCTGTTCAGTAATGCGGTCATAGTTGGTTCTCAACGGAGACTTTGGTGGTTTCCTCAGGGCATTGATAGTGCGCTTTGCTTTCACCGGATCTACCTTCTCCTCCGGAGGTGGATGTCTCTTTGCTTTCACCCCTTCAAAGAACTCCTTCACGTGGGTCTGCACAATCGTATCGTTTTCCTCCTTGGACCTCTCGTACGGTAACTTCTCTAGAGGCTTGAGAGATGATGGATCGTATTTGTATTGCCTCCCGCCTCTGGTTGTGCTGCTAGACGTAGGAGCAGACGGAGCGGCTGCGGCGTCTGTCTTCTTTCGTGCTTGCTTACGAGGCCGAGGAGGAGTACGACGCACCGGAGTAGCCGGGGCGGCGGCGGGTCTCTTCCGCCCTTGCTGGCGAGGCGGAGAAGGAGGATGCTGCTGGCTACTCGTGAGTGTCGGCGTAGGCGGAGAAGGAGGCGGAGTGCCGCCATGCGCCGGAGAAGGAGGCAGAGTGCCGCCACGCATGCACTGATCGTCACTCGCCAGAGGAGGAGGCGGTGGAGGAGGCGGAGTGCCCTGACTCGCCAGAGGAGGAGGCGGTGGAGGAGGCGGAGTGCCCTGACTCGCCGGAGCAGGAGGAGGAGGCGGAGGCGTCCAGTTCAGAAGGTTGTTGAGCTCCTTCTTCCATAGGCATGGAGTCTTCAGAGCAGAACCCAGCCTAGTCTCCCCTTCACCGGTAGGGTGGTCAAGCACGAGGTCCTCAAATCCCTCCGTTATTTCATCCACCATCACCTTAGCATATCCTTTTGGAATCAGCTGGCAGTGATAAGTTGTGCTTGGTCCACTAGGTTAAACTTGGCCAACAGCCGCCTTGACCTTCAAAGTCATCCATCGTGCCATCATGTGGCAATTTTGATACTCCATGATACCATCCACGGGATAGCTGGCAGGAGCCGTCAAGACATGCTCCGGCTGAAGCAGCTCGATGGAAGCCACGTTGCTTCTCTGCTGAGATGGTGGGGTAGCTTCGGGGGAAGCTTCGGCAGGTCGTTTGCTGCGATCTGCTGCTTCTCGTTCCTCTTCTTGATCCTCTAGCCCCATTACCCTTCCAAGCAGCGCCTGCAGTTGGTCCTGCTCCAGTTTCTTCCTCCTCTCGTGGGTTTTGTAACCCCCTGCGTCTGGAAAACCAACCTTCCACGGAATGGAGCCTGGTGTGCCTCGTGTCCGTCCAGGGTGCTCAGGATTCCCAAGGGCCATTGTGAGCTCGTCCTTCTCCCTGTTTGGAAGGAACGTCCCTCGCTGCCCTGCATAGATATAGTGTCGAAGGGTCTTGACTGGTATATCCAGTTGCTCGTCCGTCCACTGGCAAAACCCTGTTATAGGGTCCAAGGTTCCGCCAGACCCGAAGAACCAAGTCCGGCAACGGTCTGGCCATCTCATTGTCTCTGGTTCGATCCCCTTTTAAAGCAGATCATTCTCAGCCTTGGACCACTTAGGCCGGGATTGCAGGTAGCCACCTGACCCCGTGCAATGGTGAAGCGTCTTCTTCGCAACATTTTTCTTGTTTGTCTCCGACATCTTCTTACTGTTTTCCGATGTCTTGTGGGCCACAAATGCGGGCCAGTGATCTTTGATCTTCTCATATTTTTGACAAACTGGTTCAGCTCTTTCCTCCACCTCCTCATTAGGGTTGCCATCTTCTTAAGAGCACAAGACTTGATTAATTCCTCTTCAACTGGCTTCTCCGGATCCTCCTCTGGTGGTAGGGTGAAATTTGCCTTCAGCTGAGTCTAAAGATCTTCTTTCTGCATATCATTGACATAAGACACCTCGGGGTCTTTCTCCTTAGGCTTATACCATTGCTGGATGCTGATCGGGATCTTGTCCCTAACAAGAACCCCTCACTGAGCAGAAAATGCCTTCCTTGTCCGGATGGGTTCAATCGGTTCGCCGTTGGGCGCGATTTCTATGATCTCAAACTTTTCATCCGAGCTCAACTTTTTTTTCGGGCCTCGTCTCCTTACCAAAGTTGTGCTCGATCCGGAGGGCTAGAAATGATAAGGAAGAAAGACGAGAGTAATTAATATGTGTACATATACCAAAACAATGGAAGCATCAATTAACTAGTCAGCACGGGCTTAACTAATATATAAATATATATATACCTGGGCGGGCTCGGTTCGGTCACCGGAGCAGTCAGCACGGTCTCCTTCTTGTTCCTCCATTGTGTCATCGGAGCCATCATGAACATAGTCCTGTTCTTGTACTGGCATTAATGGGCCGAAGCCATCATGAACATAGTCCTCTTCTTCACCCCGTTCTTCCAGCTGACCAACGGTGTCGAAGAGAAATGATGCAACTTCATCCCTTCCATTTGCGATTATGTCCCTCAATATCGCTTCTGTTTCTTCGTCTCGGCAGCGCTCCATAGTTTCTGCAAATATTTACAACATGTTTATATATGGTACAGATGGCAAACGTAGAACTAGCCAGCTAATCACAGTAAGGAATCATGTTAGTGGCCTCGACGCTGCTTCTCTAGGGTTTGGGGTCGCCTCGACATAACAATGCTTCGAGAGAGTTAATTTGTCGGGTAGGGGCGCGGCAGGAGGGGGTAGGAGACCAACATCGTTTTCTCTCTAGGGTTTGGGTGTCCTCGAGAGTTTTGGTCGAGCGAGAGGGCCGAGGGGGGGGGGTATTTATATCGACCGCCCCTCATGTCGAAGTTATCTCGAGGGGGTTATATCGACAACGATGCGACAACGACGAGAAAGGAAAATAATTAAGGAAAAGGAAGAAAAGAGGAAGAAGGAAGAAGGAAGAAGAAGAAAAAAAGAGAAGAAGAAAGGAATAGAGGAGAAGAAGAAAAAATAGAAAAAAAAATTCTATTTTTTCTTCTTCTCCTCTATTCCTTTCTGTCACATCCCTAGTCTGGTATGACCTAGGCTAGCTAGTCATTTGTGCATCATGTTTATATTCCATTTAAATTTGAAATGAGGATTGGTGGAACCCTCAGAATCATCTCTGAAAATGACCTAAATAAAAATTGCTCCAAAAAGGTCCAAGGAAATGCTCATGTTGCTCTCTGAAAATATTGGACAGAGATAAAAATCAAACCAATATTTTTAAGAGCTCATAGGTATTTATTTTGGGCATTTGGAATTAAGGCATAAATATTTGCTTTGGATATATATTGTTATATATATAAAATATTGTCCAAAAATTATGCCATTTATAAAGGAGCTCTGGATTAATATAGTTAGCTCCTGCAAAAATTGGCATAAGGTAATTAAATGATTTAATATTTTAATTAAATCAAAACAAATGTCAGAAAAATTAGAAAACAAAAATAAAAGAGGGAGACTTACCTGGGCCTCCTCCCTGTGCAGCCCAGCAGCAGCAGGCCGGCCCAGCCAGCAGGCGGCCCAGCCCGCCTCCTCCTCTGTCGTCCTCGTCCTCGACAGAGGGAGGGGAGCGTGAACGGCGCGCGCGCGCGCCACCGCGCCATGCCACCAGCCTCCCTGCTTGCCTGGCGCCCTCCTCATCACCCTGGAACACCCGGACGTCGCCACGCCCCCCCGTACCTTCTCACTCTCCCCCGATTATTCCTCTCCTCTCCCTCGCTCTCTCTCTCCCGTGTCCGAACGCGTCGGTCGCCGCCGTTCGCCATAGCCGCCGCCACCGGCCTCCCCTCGCCTCCCCGACACGCGCAGGAGCTCCGCCCCCTCGCCCTGAAGCTCCCCGTCAAGCCACAAGACGCCGGACGCCCTGTGGAGCCGCCGTCGCCGTCGTCTTCCACCTCGGGCTCCGACCACCACCGCCGTTGATTCGCCGCACGCAGGACGTCCCCGAGCCCGCTGACGCCTTCGCTGGATCCACCGTGAGCATCTCCCTGTTTCCCCTCTCTTCTCCCCCTCGTTCCCGCGCCATAGCTCCGTTCCCGACCATGGCCGAAGCCATCGCCGCCGCAGCTCCTCGCCGTCGTGGCCACAGCCGCCGCAGGCCGCAGCCGAGCTCGCCGTTGCACTCAGTGCACTCTGGCGAGTCGCGCGGACCCGCTCGCAGCCTCCCTCGTGCCCCGCAGCCCGTTCCCGATCGAAGCCGAGCTCCGGCCGCCGCCGCGAGCTTTGCTCCGGCGAGCTCCGGCCTCCCCAGCTCCTCCCACCTGCCCCTCCAGATGCGCGAGAGCCCGGGCTACGCCCCGGTGCTCTCCGACGCCGTTCCCGTGGCCGGTATCGCGGACGCCGCCGCGTCCAGAGGTCGCCGCCGATGACCTCGCCGGCCTGACGGGTGGGCCCCGTCGGCCAGGTGATTAGCTTAGTGCTAATCACCGTTAACTAACCCCCCTGACACTGACAGTGGGCCCCAGCGCCACTAACCTTTTTAATTAAGTTAATCTAACCCTGTTTAACCCCCTGACACTGACGTGTGGACCCCACACGTCAGGTTTGACCCTAGCCAGCCGCAGTTGACCTGCTGACGTCATGCTTACTCAAGGCTGACGCAATAATATGATTTCTGGATTTAAATTAAATCAGGAAATTCCAGAAATTGATTTAAACTTCAAAAATTCATAGAAATTCAACCGTAACTCAGATTAAAATAATTTATATATGAAAAATTATTAGAAAAATGCAATCTTTCCATCTGGACTAGTTTCATGCATGACAAACCAACTTATACATGCGGTATATGGGAAAACACATTATGGCATATATAAGAGACTTAATTTAGAATTGCATTTGAGCTTATGGTTCAAATGGACTTCAAACCAAATGATTACTAGTTGCACTAGCTCAAACAGCATCACATCTACATGCCATGTTCATGCATCATATTGTTGCATATGATTGTGTATTGATTGCCGGCACCGTTCCCTCTCGATAGGTCCTGCTCCGGAGCCGTTCCAGAGTACCTGTCTGTGAAGCAGTGCCTCCTCTGTTGATTTACCAGGCAAGCAAACCCCCTTGTTCATTCCGATAAAATCCTACTCTCTCACCCCTGCTCTCAGTTATTGCATTAGGACAACAACGATTCTTCTGCTACTTTGTGCTGCGGTAGTGAACCCATTCCTCTGCATGACCTATCATTGCCACAGTAAATAGTTTAAACCCACTAGCATGTGTAGGAGTTGATTGAAGCCATTGTTGTGTTCCTACCATGCTATGCCTGCTATTGCTTAGAGTTGTGTCAGGTCTGATTCATTGGGAATGAATTGGAGTGTTACGATATGTGCTGGTGCTGAGAGTTAAGTGTGTGAACACGATTTGGTAAAGGTAGCGGTGAGAGGCCATGTAGGAGTACATGGTGGGTTGTCTCACTGGAACCATCCTTAAGCACTGATTTCTATGTATGTTGTCCAATGACTCGATACTACCACACATTGGGCTCCGGGCGCTCCAAGCCCTCTCGACTTATTAACCGACTTGATCTCTGTCCAGGAGTCGCAACTAGTTTCTGGTGTTTGTAGGTAGTGCTATTTTTCTACCAAGTGGCACCCGACAGGGTGGGCTTGGGACAGACTAGGCACACGTGGCCTGGTGTACCGAGTGGCACCCGGATGGTGGGCTCGGGAACCCTGCACACATCGTTTGGGGCCGTGAGCGACACCCCGGCCGGATCTCCTTGAGGATGGAACCCGAATAGGCGATAAACCTGGATTAGAGTCTTGTGTGGTTAGTCAGGTCGTGGCCGACACCCTCGCCAGGCTTCCGCTTGAAGGTTGCCGAGATACATGACGTGTACATGGCGGTAAGTGGCGAGAGCGTGTGTGAAGAAGTACACCCCTGCAGGGTTAACATGATCTATTCGAATAGCCGGGTCCGCGGTTATGGACTTCTTGGATGCTTACATGGTACATAGACAACTTGAAGTGGATACCCTAAAATGCTCAAGACAAGTGTGAGTGCTATGGATGGCCTTCTCGTAGGGAGACGGGGATGAATCCATAGTAAGTGTATTTTGTGGTGATTAGTGGACTCGTGTACGTTGTCTCACCTCCAGAGTTTCTGGTAGTCGTAGAACAGGATAGCCACAGAGTCAAAGCTGGCTTGCTGCAACTAAACCCCAAATTACCCTCTTGATACAAATGCATGTATGATAGGATCTGATGTAAGTCTTGCTGAGTACCTTTGTACTCATGTTGCTTTATTTATGTTTTTGCAGCGGAGACTTCGGTCTTACTAGGGTTCTCATGGACTTCGACTAGTAGCTAGTACCTCAGCTACGATCTTGATCGGACGTTGTACATAGTCAGGCTTTCAGCCTTTTGCATTTATAGAAGTCTGTACTCAGACATGTAATGCTTCCGTTTGTTGCTTGATTGCTCTGAATGTTGGGTCATGTGACCCCTGTTTGTAATAAATGCTATGATGGCTCTTCTGAGCCCTTATCTACTTGAGTCGTAGAGTCATTTTGTGATGCCATGTTGTATTGCACATATCGAGCATATTGTGTGTATGTTATTGAAATGCTTGGTATGTGTGGGATCTGACTATCTAGTTGTTTATCTTTAGTAGCCTCTCTTACCGGGAAATGTCTCCTAGTGTTTCCACCGAGCCATGGTAGCTTGCTACTACTCCGGAACACTTAGGCTGGCCGGCATGTGTCCTTCTTCGTTCCTATGTCTGTCCCTTCGGGGAAATGTCACGCGATGAATACCGGAGTCCTGTTAGCCCGCTACAGCCCGGTTCACCGGAGTCCTGCTAGCCCAGTGCTATAGCCTGGATTCACTCGCTGATGACCGACACGTTCAATGCTGGGTCATGGATGCCTGTCCCTGTAAGTTTGTGCCACTTTGGGTTTACGACTAGCCATGTCAGCCCGGGTTCTTTGTCATATGGATGCTAGCGACACTATCATATACGTGAGCCAAAAGGCGCAAACGGTCCCGGGCCAGGTAAGGTGGCACCCGTGGGAATACCATGCGTGAGGCCGCAAAGTGATATGATGTGTTACATGCTAGATCGATGTGGCATTGAGTCGGGGTCCTGACACTTTCTTCGTCTCCTCTTCTTTTTCTTCTTTTTTCCTCTTCTTATTTATTTCTCCTCTTCTTCCTCTCCTCTTCTTTCATCTTCTTATTTTCCTTTTTCCTCTCATTCTTTTTCTTCTTCTTTCTTCCTTCTTCCTCTTTTTCCTTCGACCCTCTCGATCCCTCGACCATAGAAACCTCAAACCCTCGACCCTGAAACTCTCGACCCTTGACCCCTTAACGACCCTCGATCCTCTACCCTAGTTCCCGACCCTCGACCCCTCGGCGATCCTCGACACCCTCGTTCCCGATAAAAATTAGGAAGAAGAAGAAAAAAAAAGAGGAGAAAAAAAGGAGAAGAAGCTCCTCTATTCCTTCTTCTTCTCCTCTTTTTTTCTTCTTCTTTCTC
>NW_025231287.1:0-641 GCF_018294505.1 Triticum aestivum
TGAATGGTGCATTTTGAACACACAAAAAGTCAGGAGTTCAAATAAGTTTTAAAAAATGAAATCCCTTTGTAACAGACGAGTTTCTGTATGAAATCCTGATACTTTGAAAGAGATTGTCCGTTTTGTACACGAAGTGCATCCAGTTTTTGACGTAACCCTCTCAACTTTCTCGCACATGCTATGTGGATGAAATGATGATACCATGCCAACTTTCAACCTTTTAAGAGTTCATTTGAAATGCTTTCCAATCTTAGGGTCTTATAGCTCAAAATAATTAGTAGATGCATGAAAAATAATAAATGAAGTCAGAACAGATTGAAAAATGATGATGTGGCTTTGAATGGTGCATTTTGAACACGCAAAATGTCAGGAGTTCAAATAAGTTTTGAAAATTGAAATCCCTTTGTAACAGACGAGTTTCCGTATGAAATCGTGATACTTTGAAAGAGATTGTCCGTTTTGTACACGAAGTGCATCCAGTTTTTGCCGTAACCCTCTCAACTTTCTCGCACATGCTATGTGGATGAAATGATGATACCATGCCAACTTTCAACCTTTTAAGAGTTTATTTGAAATGCTTTTCAATCTTAGGGTCTTATAGCTCAAAATAATTAGTAAATGCATGAAAAATAACAAATGAA
>NW_025231287.1:651-1789 GCF_018294505.1 Triticum aestivum
TGGATGAAATGATGATACCATGCCAACTTTCAACCTTTTAAGAGTTCATTTGAAATGCTTTTCAATCTTAGGGTCTTATAGCTCAAAATAATTAGTAAATGCATGAAAAATAACAAATGAAGTCAGAACGGATTAAAAATGATGATGTGGCTTTGAATGGTGCATTTTGAACACACAAAAAGTCAGGAGTTGAAATAAGTTTTAAAAAATGAAATCCCTTTGTAACAGACGAGTTTCCGTATGAAATCCTGATACTTTGAAAGAGATTGTCCGTTTTGTACACGAAGTGCATCCAGTTTTTGCCGTAACCCTCTCAACTTTCTTGCACATTCTATGTGGATGAAATGATGATACCATGCCAACTTTCAACCTTTTAAGAGTTTATTTGAAATTCTTTTCAATCTTAGGGTCTTATAGCTCAAAATAATTAGTAAATGCATGAAAAATAATAAATGAAGTCAGAACGGATTGAAAAATGATGATGTGGCTTTGAATGGTGCATTTTGAACATGCAAAATGTCAGGAGTTCAAATAAGTTTTGAAAATTGAAATCCCTTTGTAACAGACGAGTTTCCGTATGAAATCGTGATACTTTGAAAGAGATTGTCCGTTTTGTACACGAAGTGCATCCAGTTTTTGCCGTCACCCTCTCAACTTTCTTGCACATGCTATGTGGATGAAATGATCATACCATGCCAACTTTCAACATTTTAAGAGTTCCTTTGAAATGCTTTTCAATTTTAGGGTCTTATAGCTCAAAATAATTAGTAAATGCATGAAAAATAACAAAGGAAGTCAGAACCGATTGAAAAATGATGATGTGGCTTTGAGTGGTGCATTTTGAACACACAAAAAGTCAGGAGTTCAAATAAGTTTTTAAAAATGAAATCCCTTTGTAACAGACGAGTTTCCGTATGAAATCCTGATACTTTGAAAGAGATTGTCCGTTTTGTACACGAAGTGCATCCAGTTTTTGCCGTAACCCTCTCAACTTTCTCGCACATGCTATGTGGATGAAATGATGATACCATGCCAACTTTCAACCTTTTAAGAGTTCATTTGAAATGCTTTTCAATCTTAGGGTCTTATAGCTCAAAATAATTAGTAAATGCATGAAAAATAACAAATGAAGTCAGAA
>NW_025231287.1:1799-2736 GCF_018294505.1 Triticum aestivum
CTCAACTTTCTCGCACATGCTATGTGGATGAAATGATGATACCATGCCAACTTTCAACATTTGAAGAGTTCATTTGAAATGCTTTTCAATCTTAGGGTCTTATAGCTGAAAATAATTCGTAAATGCATGAAAAATAACAAATGAAGTCAGAAAGGATTTAAAAATGATGATGTGGCTTTGAATGGTGCATTTTGAACACACAAAAAGTCAGGAGTTCAAATAAGTTTTAAAAAATGAAATCCCTTTGTAACAGACGAGTTTCCGTATGAAATCCTGATACTCTGAAAGAGATTGTCCGTTTTGTACACGAAGTGCATCCAGTTTTTGCCGTAACCCTCTCAACTTTCTCGCATATGCTATGTGGATGAAATGATGATACCATGCCAACTTTCAACCTTTTAAGAGTTCATTTGAAATGCTTTTCAATTTTAGGGTCTTATAGCTCAAAATAATTAGTAAATGCATGAAAAATAACAAAGGAAGTCAGAACCGATTGAAAAATGATGATGTGGCTTTGAGTGGTGCATTTTGAACACACAAAAAGTCAGGAGTTCAAATAAGTTTTTAAAAATGAAATCCCTTTGTAACAGACGAGTTTCCGTATGAAATCCTGATACTTTGAAAGAGATTGTCCGTTTTGTACACGAAGTGCATCCAGTTTTTGCCGTAACCCTCTCAACTTTCTTGCACATGCTATGTGGATGAAATGATGATACCATGCCAACTTTCAACCTTTTAAGAGTTCATTTGAAATGCTTTTCAATTTTAGGGTCTTATAGCTCAAAATAATTAGTAAATGCATGAAAAATAACAAAGGAAGTCAGAACGGATTTAAAAATGATGATGTGGCTTTGAGTGGTGCATTTTGAACACACAAAAAGTCAGGAGTTCAAATAAGTTTTAAAAAATGAAATCCCTTTGTAACAGACGAGTTTCC
>NW_025231287.1:11038-11636 GCF_018294505.1 Triticum aestivum
TAATTAGTAAATGCATGAAAAATAACAAATGAAGTCAAAACGGATTGAAAAATGATGATGTGGCTTTGAATGGTGCATTTTGAACACACAAAAAGTCAGGAGTTCAAATAAGTTTTAAAAAATGAAATCCCTTTGTAACAGACGAGTTTCCGTATGAAATCCTGATACTTTGAAAGAGATTGTCCGTTTTGTACACGAAGTGCTTCCAGTTTTTGCCGTAACCCTCTCAACTTTCTCGCACATGCTATGTGGATGAAATGATGATACCATGCCAACTTTCAACCTTTTAAGAGTTCATTTGAAATGCTTTTCAATTTTAGGGTCTTATAGCTCAAAATAATTAGTAAATGCATGAAAAATAACTAATGAAGTCAGAAAGGATTGAAAAATGATGATGTGGCTTTGAATGGTGCATTTTGAACACACAAAAAGTCAGGAGTTCAAATAAGTTTTAAAAATTGAAATCCCTTTGTAACAGACGAGTTTCCGTATGAAATCCTGATACTTTGAAAGAGATTGTCCGTTTTGTACACGAAGTGCATCCAGTTTTTGCCGTGACCCTCTCAACTTTCTCGCACATGCTATGTGGATGAAATGA
>NW_025231288.1:0-4068 GCF_018294505.1 Triticum aestivum
ACCTGTTCAGTCATCATTTGCTGAAACTTATCATGAAGCTCCTTGTTCGATAAATTCTCCCAGTCAATCTCGTCGGCTTGTGATCCTGGCATGGTTAGCAGCAATAGAAACACACAAGAATATGATCCTACAGACTACGAACAAGTGGTGGTGGTGGGTGTCACAAATCCGTCAAGCAAATCTCAAATTCTTACCAGTTCTTACCCAGCAGCAGGCGGTGATCGGCAACCGTTGTAGTCAAAAACTCTCAAAGCTTGGATAGAGCGATTACCAGGGAGAGTCAAACGCACGACATAGATGTATGTGGAGCTGGGAAGGCTTATAATATGGTAGCAAAAAGGGTCAGCAATAATCAATTCAGAGATGCAAAGTTGAATAAACGCTCAACGACGGTACTGTGCTGGTCCTAGGCTAGACTGTGCTCGAGACGCGAGCCTAGAACACTAACAAAATCACGGCGCGACACGTAAACAAGGGAAAAGCACACTCTGGAATTTTTTTTTCGTTCTTTTTTTTTTGGGCTCTTTTTTTTTGCGCTGTTTTTTTTTTGCGAAAAATCACTATAATGGCGAGTGTCTCAAAACTCTTCTTAGCTCAAACTGACAGGATGGGCACGAAATTTTTTTGACCAATTTTTTTTTTTTTACTGCCCGGACCCAAAAACTGGAAACGGGTCAAAAAAAACTTCCTATAATGGCACCTGTCTCAAAACACTCAGAAACACCTAAAAATAGGATAGCCAGAAATTTTTTCGAAAAATGCGTTTTCGAAAAATTTTGGGCCTAAACGGAGCGTGGCTACCCGACTCTTTTTTTTTCCGAAACCTACTCCGGCAAGGAAACACGAATCGGAATCTAGATGGATCTCGAAAACAACCCTAATAAGCAAGGAACTCGGATTGGTGGTGGATATATGGTGGTGGTATATGGCAGCGGTGGTGGTAGCGGTGGTAGTATATGGATATGGATCGGTGGTGGTATATGGACACGGATTGGTGGTGGTATATGGATACGGATTCGGTGCGGTGGTGGTAGATGGCAGGGGCGATGATGATGGTGCGGCGGCGGCGTGACAACTTATGACCAGAACTCGAAACTCTAAAAGACTAGACTCTAAGACCAGCAACTAGACACGACGATGCAACCGCAAATTCAACAAAGCAAAACCCTAAAAAGATTATGCAAAGGCTCAGATTGGTTCGGATATGATGAACTAACCCTAATTTTTTTTTGTGGCTTTTTCGTGGACTGTAGGTATGAAGAACAGACTCGATCTAAACTACGAAAAACTGTAAAATCTCACCGAGCAACCTAGAAATCTGATACCACTTGATAGAGGCGAGGGTCCCGATCTTTCGATGAGATGATGGATATCGCTTTGGTGGAAGTCGACTTTGACGATCCGACTACGAACGTGCGAGGACGTCGCGCCTTAGCAATCGCTAAACCAACTCCGAGAGGTTATTGACCACGCCGGAGCACGATCAACCTGACCACGAGGGTCTGTTTCCTGCGAGCAAACGAAGAACAAGCAAGAAACTAAGATTGCAATCTGGATATTGCGAATAAAAGATGAAAGCTTTATTGATCAAGGTGGGGTTCTGTGACGCCTTTGTCTGGTCGTTGAACACAAACGAAGTACGCGAAGTTGCAGCTATGGCGAACTTTTAATCTAAACAAAACCCAAAGTCTAAACGATGCCCTAAGGGCTGTATATATGGAGGAAGAGGGGGGGAATTTCGTGGCCCTTGGTGGAGGGGTCCGAAATCAACCCTATCTCTTGTTTCCCCACACATACGGACTCTAAAAATAGCCTATACTTATGTATTTCGAAATTACATTGGCCTGGCCCAATAATAAGGTGACGCAGCACCTAAAATAGCCTCGGGACGAAATTTATGAAGTGGCGTCTTGTATATTTCGTCCAAGGCTTCATGCACCCATTATGGTGGCTTCAAAGTCCTGAAATCATCACTTGTAACTCCGTTCTTGTTTCCCTTGCGCATGCCATCATCTCCATGCTTATTCTTGCTCCAATGTTCATCCTTCTCCAAGCTAGGCCCTTCATTTGTAAGCAAAACAAATGTATCCAATTTAGGCAGCATCATATTCTCATGAACAATAGAATCATTACCAAGAAACGAAAGTACCTGGTAATTTAGTTGGCGTGCACGAGCTCTAGTAATTGGTCCAGTATGTATAGCAGCAGGGGCTGTGGGTGTAACAATTGTATTGATGTCCTCATCAGCAACTTTTCTTCGAGGAACGCTGCAAATGAGTTATGTTGATGAGAACCTAGTGATTCAGCAGCGGACATTTATACCTGTGAACAGAGTATAGTTGCGAGGAATTTGGAGAGGTCATATGCGTTCTCATAAGGTTTTTCAAAAAGAATAGGTTTGAGGAATTTGACCAGATGAGTCTTGAAGAATTTCAATAAGCGTTCTTTATCTTAGGTTCCAGAGTTGTACAGATTGAAAATCCACACAATTTGGAATCTTGAGGAAAATCATTGCTTAGAGAAACGAATCAAGAGCAGATGATATGTGAAGTGTTTAGCGTGTGAAGATTTTAAGAATAAATACCTTTGAAGATTTTCAAGAAAACATATGAATCAAAGAGGGCAGTAAAAGTAACTTTTAATTACCCTTGATGAAGAACACGATGAACTGGGAAGTATAGATGTGAAGTTCATCAGTTCAGATCTTCCACGCCCTAACTCGACAGAGGAAGACGACTACAACTGTGGCGGAGTGAAGAAATCCACAACTGGCGCGAGTACGATGGCGATGAGGTCGAGGCAGTGAAGCTCTTCCTCACCGGCTGTGATGAAGTAGCGGCGGCGCTAGGGTTTGGGAAGCTCGAGTGGGAGTGAGAACAAGCGGAGTAAAAACAAAGTGAGGAAGAGGCGGGGGTATTTATAGTGGGAGTGAAAAACTGTACGCCCGAGGAAATCGGATGAACGTACCCCTGGCCCTTCTCATTTGCTTGACATGTGTCACCCACGTACTGAGAGGTGGCGATCGTGTAGGATCGTGGGTGAATAGATAAGTATTGTCGTGGGATGCGGAACGGTTTGGGCGGCAAAGCCGAAAATTTTGATAAGATAAGTTAAAAGTTTCATTCGCAGTTTCTTCAGCTGTCAAGGACACAGTGAAGATTTTGAATGAGTTTCAAATAGAACGCACATGAGGAATTTGTGAACAGACTGGGTTGAGTTTAGCATAGAGGGGGAAGGGTCCGATCACATTCACTTAGCAGAAGAAATCAACTTGAAGAATTAGCAATAAGTGAATGTTGTAGAGGACATAAACTCATATATGTTGAAGAATTAGCAATAAGTGAAAGTTGAGGAATAAGGTCCTTACTTCATGTGTTGCGCATCTAAGTCATCAAGTCAGCATAAGTGTTAGGATGTGTGTCCATTTCAGATGATGAGGACATGACTACCTTGGATATGACCAAAAATATTGCATATATGCATATTTGTCAGGTGATTTCTAGTGCAAACTATTCAATAATCTATTTATGTTATCCAGAACAAAAATACTTCACACACTTTTGTGTTTTGTCTAATTGCAGGTGTATGGGACATTTGTACAATCCACATATGAAGATAAGGAAGAAAGAGATGTTTGTTTGCTGTCCAAAAAGTTCTCTCACGTCACTTTTGGCCCAAGAGAAGATAGAGTCCAAGTCTCTCACGTTCGGGATTCAGATTCGGACTGCACAGACATACCTGACTCAAAACGCACACAAGTTTTTCATACGGACTCCGAATTGGGTGATTCTTTTTTTGTTGGAAACTAGATTTCGTGCACTTTCCAACCCAATTGGAATCACCTTCAAATTCGTCCGGAGCGTTGAGTTGTGGACGAAACAATCTGATGCTGCAGCAGAATCTGAGTCAAACTACAAGTCCAAAGGTGTTACATCACCTCCACTGATGAGGACATCAATACAATTGTTACACCCACAGCCCCTGCTGCTATACATACTGGACCAATTACTAGAGCTCGTGCACGCCAACTAAATTACCAGGTACTTTCGTTTCTTGGTAATGATTCTA
>NW_025231288.1:4962-11634 GCF_018294505.1 Triticum aestivum
AAGTCGACTTCCACCAAAGCGATATCCATCATCTCATCGAAAGATCGGGACCCTCGCCTCTATCAGTTGCACACCTCTTTAGAAACTTCAGTTGTTCATATTCCTCAGCTGAAGAAAATGGCTGATGGTAAGAAGCCACAGAAGGGTGGAAAGAGGCCTGAGGTCAATACTGCTTTCGAAATCCCTGAGGACATATACAAGGATTACTGCACTCCTGATGAGGCCAAATTTGGCAAGGAGGACAAAAATCAGCGCAAGGTGCTCATACAAAGGATAGAGAGGAGATGGGCACGGGAATGAGGGAGTACAGGTATGTTACTCCCAAGTATATGAAGAAATTCACACTCAACCCTCCATGCCCAAGACCTCCATTGGCACCAGGCCAATTGGCAGATCCCACCAGCCTCAAGCGCGGTGAGGATTATCCTGATGAATGGGCAAAGCGCCAGGCCAAACTGGCCAAACAAGCAAAGGAAGCAGTGAGGAAATTTAATGAAGACTCTGCTGCTGCTGCTACCGCCGCTGAGGCCTCTGCTAGTAAGCCGAAGAAGGCGATGCCTAAGAGGCCTGCACATAATCCAAGTGCTTCACCCTCAATGCCCTCACGGCAAAGTTCCTCAGCAAAGCCCTCATGGCCAGATTCTTCAAAGCCCTCACGGCCAATTCCTCAACTTGCTCCTCCTTCAAAGTCTTCATCTCCTCCAAAAAATTCTTCAGTTGCTCCGACAAAATCCTCTGCACCTGTGCATCTCGCCACGTGCCAAAGGACTACAGGCATCTCAATTGCCCCAGGAGCTTCTGCAAGTTCCTCAGTTGTACCAAATTCCTCAACTGGCCCCTCTCTGCTGAAGAAAAAGGCCACTGCTGGACGAGGCCTTCGACCAAGTCCTCACAAGAAGTAGGTCGCCTTTCAACTGCCCTCTAAACGATGAGGCTGATGATGAAGAACTTGCCGAAATCATTAGAGACAGGCAGGCTAGGGCCGCTAGAGCCAAAGGCAGCAATGTGCCAATGCTATAGGATCCGAAGTTGATCCTAGACTTCATCGATTTATGGCACAAGGACCCAAACATGCCTCTGTCGGAGATGAACCTCACTCCTAGTCAAAGTCATGTTCTGACTGCATTCATTGAAGAAGAGAAGTGGAAATTTGAAGAAGGAAGAAGACTGAAGAAAGCGCAGTACAAGAAGCAGCGCTACCTAAAGGACAATGTCCTCACTCTTACCCCTGATCAACTCATTGCCTTGCAAGCTGAGATCAAGCAACTGAGTGATGAATTCAATCGCTACTATGCTGATTGGAAGGGCGCCAAGGTCCGGTTCGTCAAGCTGACGAAGACATTCACTTCAAGTTCTGCTGCTCCTGTGCATATTGAAGTCACTCCAGCTGAAGCATCTGCTTAGCCTAATGAAGAACATGCCAGTACCGCTGATGACAATCAGGCTGCTAAAGAAAATGAAAGTACCAGGGCTGATGACTGCATTCCAGCCGCTGAAGAAATTGCCAGGGCATCCACTAGTGGTGCGCCTGAAGAAAGTGAAGAAGTCAGGGCAACTGCATCAGTTGCACCTGAAAAAACTAAACCAAATTCCTCTGCTCCTCCTGCGCCTACACCAACTCCAATTCTTCCATATGCCTCAGATGCGAAGAAGACCAAGGCTGCAGAGTGTGCAGCTATGAAGAAAAGGAAGGCATCAACTTCATCAGATTCTTCAGCTCCGAAGAAGATGAAGCCTTTGACAAGCTCAATGAACAACCCAATTGATGTCGTTCCTGTCTCATTCATGCCATCAAAGGACCTTGTTCCTTTTGGTGAAAATTATGTGATTCCAAGTGAATCAGATGAACAGAATCATTCTGCTGCTTCGTCAGAGCAGTTGGATGAAGAAATTGAAGTGGATGCAACCCCTTCAACCCCAATTGTCTCCTTGCCTATGCCTCAGTTCACTGCTGAAGAGGCCGGCGTTGAAGAAATGGAATATGAGGATGTGGACATTGGCTGTACCAAACCTGTGCTAAATGATGACTTTTGGGAAAGTCAGCACCCCAACTCTCCAATGTTCACTCCACTTCAAGCAATTCATCAGTCCCCTGTTGCTACTGAAGTACAAATGGGATCTGAAGAACCTCATGCAACCCCGTCTGTCCATGAAAATTCCAGCCACTAGTGCTGAAGAAAATGTATATCAAGAATTGAAGACCCAGGTTGTAGCTGAAGAAGAGCCTGAAATTCCTCAGTCTGTGGATCCTAAGATTGTGATTCCTGAGGTGGTGATGCAATTGAATGACACTCCTTAGCCCAAGCCAAAGGATCCCTTCTCAAAGAAGCAAAAATTCAAGGCTAATGACTTTTTCGGCGAGCATGTTTTCTTCACTAATTTCAACCCTTATGACAATGCTCGTCTTAGAAGGAGGCGCTTCTAGACTGCCATCCAGGCCAATTTCTATTCTTCACTCCTTTTAAGCAAGGACAAAGTCTTCGACCGTGAGCATATTCCTCACGTAGACATGGAATCAATGCCTTGCTTCTCTCAAGTCCTCAGTATGCTTCATGATGCAGGCTTGCTCAACTTTTGCTCTGACATAGTTGATTGGAATGAAGAGCTTATTCTTCAGTTCTATGCAACGCTGAACATCACAGGTGATCCTGATGATATCAACTCTTGGGTGTTGGACTGGATGACCGAAAACACTCACTACAAGGCACCGGCCTCTGAATTGCTTCATGCCCTGCCAATCAGTCCTCCACCTGAAGGTGCTCGTTGTCCGTACAAAGAGCCTGAACTCACTGATCATTACATGCAAGTGCTCATGAAGCTCTGAAGCCTGGTCAAGCCCCAAGGACCAAATTCCTTGTGAAGGAACTGTTGTATGTGCCAAGAACCATCTATCGCTTTCTGAGGAAGACTATGAGTCCCATCAAAGGCCACGACTCATCTGATGAGGAAATTGTTGGCATCATGAAGAATATGCTATTCAACATCATGCATGGCATCCCTGTCAATTATCATGATTTCTTCTTGCGGACTCTGGCGAATGTTGCACTTTGTCCGTTTGAGCTGAAGCCTTATGCTCCTTGGATCATGAGATTCCTCAAAACAAGGTATTCACTCAACTACAAAGCTGACTTTCAGAATTACCTCAACTACTTGCCCCTGATTGAAGTCCTCAAGCGGACATATTCCTCAGCTGATGAGAAGGGCAAGGCACCAGTTGGTATTGATGAAGGTATTCGTCCATTGGATGGTCAGTTCTGCAAAGCTGCATCTTATTCTACCAATGTCGACTCTACTGATGAGGACATCAATACCATTGTTACACCCACAGCCCCTACTGCTACATATACGGGACCAATTACTAGAGCTCGCGCACGCCAATTAAATTATCAGGTACTTTCGTTTCTTGGTAATGATTCTAATGTTCATGAGAATATGATGCCGCCTAAATTGGATACATTTGTTTTGCTTACAAATGAAGGGCCTAGCTTGGAGAAGGATGAACATTGGAGCAAGAACAAGCATGGAGATGATGCCATGCGCAAGGGGAACAAGAACGGAGTTACAAGTGATGATTTCAGGACTTTGAAGCCACCATAATGGGTGCATGAAGCCTTGGACGAAATATACAAGATGCCACTTCATAAATTTCGTCCCGAGGCTATTGTAGGTGCTGCGTCACCTCTTTATTGGGCCAGGCCCATGTAATTTCGAAATACATAGGTATAGGCTATTTTTAGAGTCCGTATGTGTGGGGAAACAAGAGATAGGGTTGATTTCGGACCCCTCCACCAAGGGCCACGAAATTCCCCCTCTCTTCCTCCATATATACAGCCCTTAGGGCACCGTTTAGACTTGGGGGTTTTGTTTAGATTAAAAGTTCGCCATAGCTGCAACTTCGCGTACTTCGTTTGTGTTCAACGACCAGACAAAGGCGTCACAGAACCCCACCTTGATCAATAAAGCTTTCATCTTATATTCGCAATATCCAGATTGCAATCTTAGTTTCTTGCTTGTTCTTCGTTTGCTCGCAGGAAACAGACCCTCGTGGTCAGGTTGATCGTGCTCCGGCGTGGTCAATAACCTCTCGGAGTTGGTTTAGCGATTGCTAAGGCGCGACGTCCTCGCACGTTCGTAGTCGGATCGTCAAAGTCGACTTCCACCAAAGCGATATCCATCATCTCATCGAAAGACGGGACACCTTTGCCTCTATCAAGTGGTATCAGATTTCCAGGTTGCTCGGTGAGATTTTACAGTTTTTCGTAGTTTAGATCGAGTCTGTTCTTCATACCTATAGTCCACGAAAAAGCCAAAAAAAAATTAGGGTTAGTTCATCCCATCCGAACCAATCTGAGCCTTGCATAATCTTTTCTGTATTTGCTTTGTTGAATTTGCGGTTGCATCGTCGTGTCCAGTTGCTGGTCTTAGCATCTAGTCTTTTAGAGTTTCGAGTTCTGTTCACAGGTTGTCACGTCGCCGCTGGCATATATCACCACCGCATCATCATCGTCGCTGTTGCCATATACCACCACCACATATCCGCCGCCATCACGCCAATCTGAGTTCACCTGCAACATATATCCGCCACCTGTCCGTGTTCCACCAGATTCATCTCCGCCACCAGTCCGAGTTCCACCAGATTCATCTCCGCCACCAGTCCTAGTCCGAGTCTAGTAATTGTTGCATTGTTCTCGATTTCTAGATCACGCGATACTTCGAGTCGTGACAGAGAAGGACTCCCCAACTTCCGAGCCATCCGCAAAAGAAAAATAGTTCCAACTTCCGAGTCCGAGTCTGGAAAATTCTGGCTAGGCAGTTTTTAGACCATTTGTAGACTTTTTCGAAAAAAAATTGTTGCGGAGCAAAAAAAAAAAGATGAAAAAAAAGTGCAAAAAAAAGAGAAAAAAATTCAGAGTGTGCTCCTCCCTTGTTTACGTGCCGCCCCGTGATTTTGTTGGTGTTCTAGGCTCGCGTCTCTAGCACAGTCTAGCCTAGGACCAGCACAGTACCGTCGTTGAGCGTTTATTCAACTTTGCATCTCTGAATTGATTATTGCTGACCCTTTTTGCTACCATATTATAAGCCTTCCCAGCTCCACATACATCTATGTCATGCGTTTGACTCTCCCTGGTAATCGCTCTATCCAAGCTTTGAGAGTTTTGACTACAACGGTTGCCGATGATGAGGACATCAATACCATTGTTACACCCACAGCCCCTACTGCTACATATACGGGACCAATTACTAGAGCTCGCGCACGCCAATTAAATTATCAGGTACTTTCGTTTCTTGGTAATGATTCTAATGTTCATGAGAATATGATGCTGCCTAAATTGGATACATTTGTTTTGCTTACAAATGAAGGGCCTAGCTTGGAGAAGGATGAACATTGGAGCAAGAACAAGCATGGAGATGATGCCATGCGCAAAGGGAACAAGAACGGAGTTACAAGTGATGATTTCAGGACTTTGAAGCCACCATAATGGGTGCATGAAGCCTTGGACGAAATATACAAGATGCCACTTCATAAATTTCGTCCCGAGGCTATTATAGGTGCCGCGTCACCTTTTTATTGGGCCAGGCCCATGTAATTTCGAAATACATAGGTATAGGCTATTTTTAGAGTCCGTATGTGTGGGGAAACAAGAGATAGGGTTGATTTCGGACCCCTCCACCAAGGGCCACGAAATTCCCCCTCTCTTCCTCCATATATACAGCCCTTAGGGCACCGTTTAGACTTGGGGGTTTTGTTTAGATTAAAAGTTCGCCATAGCTGCAACTTCGCGTACTTCGTTTGTGTTCAACGACCAGACAAAGGCGTCACAGAACCCCACCTTGATCAATAAAGCTTTCATCTTATATTCGTAATATCCAGATTGCAATCTTAGTTTCTTGCTTGTTCTTCGTTTGCTCGCAGGAAACAGACCCTCGTGGTCAGGTTGATCATGCTCCGGCGTGGTCAATAACCTCTCGGAGTTGGTTTAGCGATTGCTAAGGCGCGACGTCCTCGCACGTTCGTAGTCGGATCGTCAAAGTCGACTTCCACCAAAGCGATATCCATCATCTCATCAAAAGACGGGACACCTTTGCCTCTATCATCTACCACTCATGATTCTGCTGCCAATGCATCCAAGCCAAATCCTCAAGCCACTGCTCCTCGTGTGATGACTGACCGTGAGCTGCTTCTTAGTCTTCACCAAAGGTGGATGGAAACCACAAATGGGTTAAGCGTCAGTTTGGCTCTATTCTTCACAACATGACTTCTACACATAATGCAGTGAAGAAAAACCATTACTACCTCCGTGAAGTCTTTGGTCGCACCTGGGCTATTCTGTCACATCTCTATGGTGAAGAAGATCTGAAGCAAATGGGTTTCAAGGAAGATTTTGACTGGTCTGCTCCTCCTCCGAAGAAATACAAGAAGGTCAAGGTTCCTTCTTTGGTGGCCAGTTCATTTTCTTCATCACGCGACACGGATGAATATGAAGACTTGGACGACACTGCGGCAGGCCCTACAACTACTCAAGACCCCAACAACGCTGGCGCTCCTCCATCATCATGATATTCTTCAGGGGCGTTAGTCCTCACTTTCAACCCTTTTGGTCATTCGATGACAAAGGGGGAGAAATTTGAGTTAGTCTTCAAGCGGGTCTATCTTATATGGGCGTTTTTTTT
>NW_025231289.1:0-11632 GCF_018294505.1 Triticum aestivum
AGGAGCACCACGAAAAACTATTTCCACCGCCGCAACCTTTTGTATCCGCGAGATCCCATCTTGGAGCCTTCGCCGGCGCTCCACCGGAGGGGGAATCGAACACGGAGGGCCTCTACATCATCTCCAAGGCCTCTCCGATGAGTTGTGAGTAGTTTGCCACAGACCTTCGGGTCCATAGTTATTAGCTAGATGGCTTATTCTTTCTCTTTGAATCTCAATACAAATTTCTCATCGATCTTCTTGGAAATCTATTCGATGTAACTCTTTTTGCGGTGTGTTTGTCGAGATCCAATGAATTGTGGGTTTATGATCAAGTTTATCTTTGAGAAATATTTGAATCTCCTCTGAATTCTTTTATGTGTGATTAAGTTATCTTTGGAAGTCTCTTCGAATTATTAGTTTGGTTTGGCCTACTAGATTGATCTTTCTTGCAATGGGAGAAGTGCTTAGCTTTGGGTTCAATCTTGCGGTGTCCTTTCCCAGTGACAGCAGGGGTAGCAAGGCATGTATTGTATTGTTGCCATTGAGGAACAAAAGATGGGTTTATGTCATATTTCATGAGTTTTATCCCTCTACATCATGTCACCTTTCTTAATGCGTTACTCTGTTCTTATGAACTTCATACTCTAGATGCAGGCAGGAGTCGGTCGATGTGTGGAGTAATAGTAGTAGATGCAGAATCGTTTCAATCTACTTATCACTGACGTGATGCCTATATACATGATCATGCCTAGATAATCTCATAACTATGCGCTTTTCTATCAATTGCTTGAAAGTAATTTGTTCACCCACCGTAATACTTATGCTATCTTGAGAGAATCCACTAGTGAAACCTATGGCCCCTGGGTATATCTTTTATCATATAAGTTTTCTCATATACTCTTATTTGCATCTTTTACTTTCTAATCTAGCAAAAATATTTATCTTATCATATTATCTCTATCAGATCTCACTTTCGCAAGTGGCCGTGAAGGGATTGACAACCCCTTTATTGCGTTGGTTGCGAGGTTCTTGTTTGTTTGTGTAGGTGTGTGGGACTTTTGAGGAGCCTCCTACTGGATTGATACCTTGGTTCTCAAAAACTAAGGGAAATACTTACGCTACTTTGCTGCATCACCCTTTCTGCTTCAAGGAAAACCAACGCAATCTCAAGACGTAGCAAGAAGGATTTTTGGCGCCGTTGCCGGGGAGGTCTTCGCTCAAGTCAAGACATACCAAGTACCCATCACAAATTCATCTCCCTCTCATTACATTATTTGCCATTTGCCTCTTGTTTTCCTCTCCCCCACTTCACCCTTGTCGTTTTATTCGCCCTCTCTCTTCCGTTTGCCCTCTTCTTCCTCCTCGCTTTTGTTTGCCATTATGTCTGACATTGGGGAGATTATCATCGATATGGACAATAGTGATACCATGGAAAATTCTGATGCTCCTGCTGAAGAACCCCCTATCTTAGATACTAAAATGTTTCGAATTGGTAGTGGTAATATTATTGGAAAAGGGGTTATTCAAGATTTCTTTACTTGTGCAGGTGCTTTACCCTCTATGGGTAGTTCTATTCTTCATAGAACTAGTAGTCTTGCGGATGCTATCGCCATGCTTATAGTTGAACTTGAAAGACAGTTTATGCACATCCATCCTTGCATACAAAGGATTTTTCTAGAATTTTCTAATATTGAGCAATCTTCTGTTAAGCGCGCGGCTACAATCTTTTTGGCTCATGAGTTCAGATTTATAATAAAAGAAGAAGAAATTTATGCACACTATAGGGTGGACGCTGGTCGTCCTCCTATAGAGGCGATCCTCTTCGATCAAGAGGAAATAATGCGTTTCTAATCTTTGGACTATGTTGCTTTTAATGAAAATCTTAGGAAAAAAGGTTCCTACCACTGTTCTAGTTGATAAAATTGCTGAACTTAATAATGATTTTGCTATTCGAAATAATGAGCTAGGATATTCTCTTGAGTGTAGACTCAAGAGGTTCTGTCAAAAGAATGTTTATAATGATGAATTGGTTGTGCAATATGAAGGGCCAAAGGAGGAACCCATACCTCTTGAGATTGATCTTGGGGACTTTTGTCCCATTAAATTTAGTCCTTTTGATTACTTTTGCTTGCCTCAAAGAAAACTTGCTGCTGAATGTAGAGAATATGAGATGAGTTTTCATGATCTATCTTATTATTAGGGCACTACTTAGATCTTTCCTCGCTTTTATGCCTAGCTAGGGGCGTTAAACGATAGCGCTAGTTGGGAGGCAACCCAATTTTATTTTTGTTTCTTGCTTTTTGCTTCTGTATAGTAATAGATATTTCATCTAGCTTCTGTTTAGATGTGTTTTCATGTTTTAATTAGTGTTTGGGCCAAGTAGAACCTATAGGATAACCTACGGTGATAGTTAATTTGATTCTTCTGAAAAACAGAAACTTTGCACGCACGAAAATAATTTAAGTAATTCACAGAAACGTGCTTTTGCGTTGATTATTTTTGATGTAGATCAATAGGAAAATTGCCCAATACTTCCTATTTTGGTAGGATTTTTACAGCTCCAGAAGTATTCGAAAGTTACAGATTGCTACAGACTGTTCTCTTTTTGACAGATTCTGTTTTTTTGCATGTTGTTTGCTTATTTTGATGCATCTATGGCTAGTATCGGTGGGTATGAACCATAGAGAAGTTGGAATACAGTAGGTTTAACACCAATATAAATAAAGAATGAGTTCATTACAGTACCTTATGTGGTGGTTTTTCTTTCTTGCACTAACAGAGCTTATGAGATTTCCTGTTGAGTTTTGTGCTGTGAAGTTTTCAAGTTTTGGGTAAAGATTTGATGGACTGTGGAATAAGGAGTGGCAAGGGCCTAAGATTTGGGATTCCCATAGCACCCCAACATATTCAAGGATAGCCAAAAGCCTAATCTTGAGGATGCCTCGGAAGGCATCCCCTCTTTCATCTTCGTTCATCGGTAACTTTACTTGGAGCTATATTTTTATTCACTACATGATATGTGTTTTGCTTGGAGCGTCATGTATGATATGAGTCTTTGCTTTTTAGTTTTACACAATCATCCTTGATGTACACACCTTTTGGGATAAACCCACATGATTTAGAATTTATTAGAATACTCTATGTGCTTCACTTATATCTTTTGAGCTAGATAGTTTTGCTCTATGTGCTTCACTTATATTTTCTAGAGCACGGCGGTGGCTTTATTTTGAAGAAATTGTTGATATCTCATGCTTCACTTATATTATTTTGAGAGTCTTTAGAACAGCATGGTATTTGCTATGGTTATAAATTTGGTCCTAGAATGATGAGCATCCAAGTTGGGTATAATAAAAACTATCATAGAAAGTGCATTAAACACTATGATCAATTTGATGTTTGATAACTGTTTTGAGATATAAAGGTGGTAATGTTAGAGTCATGCTAGTTGGGTAATTATGAAATTGAGAAATACTTGTGTTGAAGTTGGCAAGTCCCGTAGCATGCACGTATGGTAAAAGTTGTGTGACAAATTTGTTGCACGGGATGCTCTTTTAATTGTCTTCCTTATGAGTGGAGGTCGGGATCGCGCGATGGTTAACTCCTACCAACCCTTCCCCTAGGAGCATGCGTAGTAGTACTTTGCTTCGAGGGCAAGTAGAATTTTGCAATAAGTATATGAGTTCTTTATGACTAATGTGAGTCCATGGACATACGCACGCTCACCCTTCCACTTTGCTAGCCTCTATTATGCCGCGCAACCTTCGCCGGTATCATGCACCCATTATTTACCTTCCTCAAAACAGCCACCATACCTACCTATTATGGCATTTCCATAGCCATTCCGAGATATATTGCCATGCAACTCTCCACCGTTCCATTTATTATGACACGCCCCATCATTGTCATATTGCTCTTTGCATGATCATTTAGTTGACGTTGTATTTGTGGCAAGGCCACCTTCATAATTTTTCATACATGTCACTCTTGATTCATTTCATATCCCGGTACACCACCGGAGGCATTCATAGAGTCATATTTTGCTCTAAGTATTGAGTTGTAATTTTTGAGTTGTAAATCAATAAAAGTGTGATGATCTTCATTATTAGAGCATTGTCCCAAGTGAGGAAAGGATGATGAAGACTATGATTCCCCCACAAGTCGGGATGAGACTTCGGACTTTATGAAAAAAAGAGGCCAAAGAAGCCCAAATAAAAAATAGGCCAAAGATCCCACCAAAAAAATATGAGAGAAAAGAGAGAAGGGACAATTGCTACTATCTCTTTTCCACACTTGTGCTTCAAAGTAGCACCATGATCTTCATGATAGAGAGTCTCCTATGTTGTCACTTTCATATACTAGTGGGAATTTTTCATTATAGAACTTGTCTTGTATATTTCAATGATGGGCTTCCTCAAAATGCCCTAGGTCTTCGTGAGCAAGCAAGTTCGATGCACACCCACTTAGTTTCTTTTGTTGTGCTTTCATACATTTATATCTCTAGTGCATCCGTTGCATGGCAATCCCTACTCACTCACATTGATATCTATTAATGGCCATCTACATAGCCCGTTGATACACCTAGTTGATGTGAGACTATCTTCTCCTTTTTTGTCCTCACAACCACCATCATATACCACATATAGTGCTATGTCCATGGCTTGCGCTCATGTATTGCATAACAGTTGAAAAAGCTAAAGTGCGTTAAAAAGTATGAACCAATTGCTTGGCTAAAACCGGGGTTGTGCATGATGGGACTATTTTGTGTAATGAAAATGAAGCATGGCCTAACTATACGATTTTGTAGGGATAAGCTTTCTTTGGCTATGCTATTTTGATAAGACATGATTATTTGTTAGTATGCTTCAAGTATTACTATTTTTATGTTTTATGTCTTGAATCATTTGGATCTGAACAATCATGCCACAATAAAAGAAAATTACATTGAGAATTATGCTAGGTAGCATTCCACATCAAAAATTCTGTTTTTATCATTTACCTACCCGAGGACGAGCAGGAATTAAGCTTGGGGATGCTTGATACGTCTCCAACTATCTATAATTTTTTATTGTTCCATGCTATTATATTACCCGTTTTGGATGTTTATGGGCTTTACTCTACACTTTTATATCACTTTTGGGACTAACCTACTAACCGGAGGCCCAGCCCGAATTGCTGTCTTTTTATCTATTTCAGTGTTTCGAACGAAAGGAATATCAAACGGAGTCCAAACGGAATGAAACCTTTGGGAGCGATCTTTTTGGAACAAATGCAATCCAGGGGACTTCGAGTGGATGTCAAGCAACACAGGAGGCGGCCACGAGGGTGCCCGGCGCACCCCTTGGCGGTGGGCGTGCCCCCCAGCCTCGTGGGCCCCTCGAGCATCCACCGACCTACTTCTTCCTCCTATATATATCCATTTATCCTGAAAACATCCGAGATCACCACGAAAAACTATTTTCACCGCCGCAACCTTCTGTATCCGCGAGATCCCATCTTGGAGCCTTCGTCGGCGCTTCGCCGGAGGGGGAATCGACCATGGAATGCCTCTACATCATCTCCAAGGCCTCTCCTATGAGGTGTGAGTAGTTTGCCACAGACCTTCGGGTCCATAGTTATTAGCTAGATGGCTTCTTCTCTCTCTCTTTGAACCTCAATACAAAGTTCTCCTCGATCTTCTTGTAGATCTATTCGATGTAACTCTTTTTGCGGTGTGTTCGTCGAGATCCGATGATTTGTGGGTTTATGATCAAGTTTATCTATGAGAAATATTTGAATCTCCTCTGAATTATTTTATGTGTGATTAAGTTATGTTTGCAAGTCTCTTCGAATTATCAGTTTGGTTTGGCCTACTAGATTGATCTTTCTTTCAATGGGAGAAGTGCTTAGCTTTGGGTTCAATCTTGCGGTGTCCTTTCCCAGTGACAGCAGGGGCAGCAAGGCATGTATTGCATTGTTGCCATCGAGGATAAAAAGATGGGGATTATGTCATATTGCATGAGTTTATCCCTCTACATCAGATCATCTTTCTTAATGTGTTACTTTGTTCTTATGAACTTAATACTCTAGATGTAGGTAGGAGTCGGTCGATGTGTGGAGTAATAGTAGTAGATGTAGAATCGTTTCGATCTACTTGTCATGGACGTGATGCCTATATACCTGATCATGCCTAGATAATGTCATAACTATGCGCTTTTCTATCAATTGCTCGATAGTAATTTGTTCACTCACTGTAATACTTATGCTATCTTGAGAGAAGCCACTAGTGAAACCTATGGCCCCCGGGTCTATCTTTTATCATATAAGTTTTCTCATATACTTTTATTTGCATCTTTTACTTTCTAATCTATATCATAAAAATACCAAAAATATTTATCTTATCATATTATCTCTATCAGATCTCACTTTCGCAAGTGGCCATGAAGGGATTGACAACCCCTTTATTGCGTTGGTTGCGAGGTTCTTGTTTGTTTGTGTAGGTGTGTGGGACTTTTGAGGAGCCTCCTATTGGATTGATACCTTGGTTCTCAAAAACTGAGGGAAATACTTACGCTACTTTGCTTCATCACCCTTTCCTCTTCAAGGAAAACCAACGCAAGCTCAAGACGTAGCAGATAGTCGCTGGTGCAGGCGCGGGGATGGGAGCTGGGACCGGAGCGGGGGCAGCAACAGTCGCGGCTAGCTCGTTCTGGGCCATGTCCATGAAGCCCCATTCCTCCTTATTTTCTATTTCCTCCAGCTCGGAGTCGACTTCACCAAACTTGAAGACTAGTTGCAGATGATCCTTCTGTGCCATGGCATTGGTGGAGGTCTGCGGGACGGAGGGGAATGGGAGCCGAACATTAAGGTCGCCCGTATTAAGCAGCGGCTCGGGATCCATTAATGGAGAGGAAGGTGGGCGGCCATGGAAGTCAAAGGGCTCGATTCCAAGTGAGCCTGCGCAGCGTATAGCTCGCACGCTTCCCGGTGAGCATGCACATTGGAGGACAGCTTGCATGCCTCTCGGTCAACCTACACACCGGACTGCGCCTCCCATTCAGTCAAGTAGTTGTCCACACGACACCTCCTATAGCCATTAGAATGAAGACACGTGGCGTCATGTGAATGCTTAACATAACGCACACGATTTTAATTATACAAACATTTGCGAGGTTAGAGTGGCAGCTATTTGTTTGAAAATGCCTTTGTTGGCTGTTATTCGAGTGCTTCTTCTCTCAAAATGGACACGAAAAATACCACAACATGTCGGGTGCCATTCCATAATAGCATGTCAAGTTTCATGAATTTCAGACGAGTTTTGTGCTAGAATTTAAAAACAAAGTATCTCAACATTTTGCCAGCAATCAAGAGTGCCCTAGTGTTTGAAATTCATTCTCATTTCTTGCATGGGACCTAAGCATGCACCCAAGGACAAACATTTGATTTTTCGACCAATTTATATGCACTGGAGCATGTGCATGTTGTTCAAATTTGAATTATGCACATAAAATGCCTAGAAAACCCAGTTAATGTATAAAAATGTACAAACGAACCCCAAAAATTGCAAAATTTAACACAACACTCCTGTTGTTCTATGTTGACACTAGAAAATTTTTGAAAGCAATAAGAGGCAGCGGATATCGTTTCGCCCCCGAAGGTGGGATATTCCTACCAAAACCATCAGGCTTGTTGTGAGAAGCTCTGGTTTGTGAGAAGCTTATACCCAAACCTGCCCCAAATGGGACAAAAACTTACCACGGCATGTCGATGCCGCAACATGATAGCATGCCAAGTTTCATGAATTTCAGACGAGTTTTAGATTTACTAGAATTTAAAAACCAGGAATCTCAATGTTTGTAGACGAGTGACGGAGGCAGGGTGTTTGACATGCATTCCCATTTCTTGCATGGGACCTAAGCATGCAACAAAGGACAAAGATTTGATTTTTCAACCAATTTATATGCATTAGAGCATGTGCATGTAGTTCAAATTTGAATTATGCACATAAATGCATCAAAAACTCAATTAATGCATAAAAATGCCCAAACGAACCCCGAAAAATCCTAAAAATTAACACAACACTCCTATTGTTCTATGTTGGCACAAGAAAATTTTTGAAAGCAATAAGAGGCAGCGGATATTGTTTCGTCCAAGGTGGGACGTTCCCTACCGAAACCATCAGGCTTGTTGTCAGAACATTTGGTTTGTGAGAAGCATATCCCCAAACCTGCCCCAAATGGGACAATATTTTTACCACGGCATGTTGATGCCACTCCATGATAGAATGCCAAGTTTCATGAATTTCAGACGAGTTTTAAATTTACTAGAATTTAAAAACAAGGAATCTGAATGTTTGCAGCCAAGTGACGGTGGCAGGGTGTTTGACATTAATTCCCATTTTTCGCATGGGACCTCAGCATGCAACCAAGGACACATATTTCAATTTTCAACCAATTTATATGCATTAGAGCATGTGCATGTAGTTCAAATTTGAATTGTGCTCAAAATGCATTGAAAACACAATTGATGCATAAAAATGGCCAAAGGAACCCCGAAAAATCTCAAAATTTTACACGACACTCCTATTGTTCTATGTTGACACTAGAAAAAATTTGAAAGCAATAAGAGGAAGCAGATATCGTTTCGTCCCCAAAGGTGACATACCCTACCGAAAACATCAGGCTTGTTGTGAGAGCCTTTGGTTTGTGAGAAGCATATCCCCAAGCCTGCCCCAAATGGGACAATATTTTTACCACGGCACCAGGATAGCATGCCAAGTTTCAGGAATTTCAGACGAGTTTTTGATTTACTAGAATTTAAAAACCAGGAATCTCAATGTTTGCGGCCGAGTGACAGTGGCAGGGTATTTGACATTCATTCCCATTTTTTGCATGGGACCTAAGCATGCAACCAAGGACAAAGATTTGTATTTTCAACCAATTTACATGCAATAGAGCATGTGCATGTAGTTCAAATTTGAATTGTGCTCATAAATGCATTGAAAACACAATTAATGCATAAAATGTCCAAACGAACCCCAAAAAATCCCAAAAATTGACCTAGCATATTGTTCTATGTTGACACTAGAAAAATTCTGAAAGCAATAAGAGGCAGCGGATATCGTTTCGTCCCCAAAGGTGGGACGTACCCTACTGAAACCATTAGGCTTGTTGTGAGAGCCTTTGGTTTGTGAGAAGCATATCCCCAAACCTGCCCCAAATGGGACAATATTTTTACCACGGCATGTTGATGCTGCTCCATGATAGCATGCCAAGTTTCATGAATTTCAGACGAGTTTTGGATTTACTAGAATTTAAAAACCAGGAATCTGGCAGGGTGTTTGACATTCATTCCCATTTCTTGCATGGGACCTAAGCATGCAACCAAGGACACAGATTTGAATTTTCAACCAATTTATATGCATTAGAGCATGTGCATGTAGTTCAAATTTGAATTGTGCTCATAAATGCATTGAAAACACAATTAATGCATGAAAATGTCAAAACGAACCCTCAAAAATCCCAAAAATTGACACAACACTCGTGTTGTTCTATGTTGACACGAGAAACATTTTGAAAGTAAGAAGAGGCAACATATATCGTTTCGTCCCCTAAGGTGGCACGTACCCTACTGAAACCATCATGCTTGTTGTGAGAGAAGCTCTGGTTTGGGAGAAGCTTATACCCCACACCTGCCCCAAATGGGACAATATTTTTACCACGGCATGTCACTGCCGTTCCATGATATCATGTCAACTTTCATGAATTTCTGACGAGCTTTCGATTTACTATAATGTTAAAAGCATGTATCTCAATGTTAGCGGCTGAGCGACAGTGATCAAGGTGTTTGACATTCATTCTCATTTCTTGCATGTGACCTAAGCTTGCAACCAAGGACAAACATTTGATTTTGCAACCCGTTTTTATGGACTGGAGCATGTGGTCTAATTTTGAATTGTGCACCTGAAATGCCTAGAAAACCAAGTTACCGTATAAAAATGTCCGAAGGAACCCTGAACGATTCCAATTTTTTTACGACACGCATATAGTTGCATGTTCACTGCAGATAAAAGGTCTAGAAATTCAAACATCGTCCATTATTGCTGTGACCCCGTTCTGTAATTCAAATCAAAATTAAAAAAGTTGATCCCACACAGTTTATTATCACCAACCACGTGAGATGCAGTGCAAATATCATGGAGCACCGTCATTGTATAGTACGCCTATGGCTTACGCGAGAAGGTGCGTCGGCTACAGTCCACAGCAGGCGTGTCAAGCACACTAGCTCGCTCCCCAAATATCATTTCACTGTTCAATCATTGTCGGTCAAAGATGGGGACGTGGACCCGCATCGCGAGGGAAACTTTGGCGGCCCACTCCGGCGAGAGCGCGGCCGCAGCCGACATGCACGTGCTAACAAGGTGCTTGAGTGTGGCTGTAATCTATGACCGGGCGGCCATGGCAGCCCAAACGGCCACTGTTGCTTCTTAGGTGGCGGCAGTAACATATGCCTCGGGGATAGCAGCTGGCGAGAGCGGCACAACAGCTGTCCATTCCACAGCGGCGGCCTTAGACCTAATGGAGGCCGCCCATGACCATGTCGAGGCCGCCCACGCCCAGCTCGTGGCGGTCACCGCACAAATCGAATGAAACTTCTCCGACAATGGTCGCCAACCCACGGCCGAAGAGTTGGCAATCGCCGAGAGCGTTCGAGCAGCCGTCTGTTCCTCCGCCGCATACTTTGCGCAACGGAGCCCATCCAAGCCCAGATCGCGGCCGCCCACGCATGGTGCGATGGATGCCATGGAGCCCCTTCCCTAGTCGACCATCGGGCGTGAGCTGCACATGGAGGAGGCGGCGGAGATCGACGAGCACCAGCCATACTAGTACTCTTTGTTTTGTTTAATTAAGAGCATTGGTCTTTAATTTGTTAGAGTAATGTTTAGGCCAGCTAGCTCTGTTTAATTGCTGAACTTGCTCGATTAAGAAGTGTGGGTGTGATGTAGTCTCCTTTGTGTACCCAAATTATGCAATGACGTGGATGAGCACTGTAACCAGGGAAATTGGAACCAAAATTTTTGACGTTCAAACTCGTCACACACGGGTTAAGCTATCTGAACCGTTTGTGATGTTCACATATCATACATAGTTCTGAATAAGGGACCGTGTCTCATGACACTTTGCATGCCAGTTTTTCGCTGAAGCGATTCCAAATTTTCGGCTTCCGCGGAAATATCTACCTCCCCGCTCCCTCCCCTTACCAAAATCCACATTTCCCCTGTTTCTGCCTTCCTTTCCAAGTTGAAACCTTCACTCCTTGCTTGCAGCACCGCCTCCTCGCCGGTGACCCTCCTTCACGCTGCTCGGCCTCGCCTATCCAGGCAGGTAATCCACACTCGAACCCCGTCCTCCTCCTCCTTCCACATCCCACATGCCCTGACCGCCGGCACGAGCGCGACACCTTCCACCCAAATCATCGATCCCTCCACCAAATAAGCGTCGTCCTAAGCCATGGTGCACGCAGTATAGCCAGGATCTCAAGGAGCATTTGGCAGCGGAGAAGCAAATCGTGGCCGCATGCGCGGATGAGGTTGTGATGGCTACCATTCGTGCCGACCCCCAGATCTTGGAGGAGCACCTTGCCATTTTCTAGCTATGCCAGTTAAGCATGCTCT
>NW_025231290.1:0-641 GCF_018294505.1 Triticum aestivum
ACTCGCGGTTTTTGTCGATTCTGACCCGTTTCATGGACTATTACTCACCGTTTTGGGGTCCCGAAGTGATTTCCATGCTTGTTGAACAACAAGGTGCGCTTACGTGTCGGTCATCAACACTGGCAATTTTGGCCGATTCTAGCTTGTTTCGTGGACTATTACTCACTGTTTTGGGGTCCCGGAGTGACTACCATGATTTATGAACCCTGGGGTGCGTTTACGTGTCGGTCATCAACACTCGTCGTTTTTGTTGATTCTGACCCGTTTCGTGGACTATTACTCACCGTTTTTGGGTCACAAAGTGATTTCCATGCTTGTTGAACTCCAAGGTGCGCCTATGTGTCGGTCATCAACACTCATAGTTTTGGCCGATTCTGGCCTGTTTCGTGGACTATTACTCACTGTTTTGGGGGCCCAAAGTGATTTTCCATGATTAACGAACCCCGGGGTGCATTTACATATTGGTTATCAACACTCGTGGTTTTTGTCGATTCTGACCCGTTTCGTGGACTATTACTCACCGTTTTGGGGTCCCGAAGTGATTTCCATACTTGTTCAACAACAAGGTGCGCTTACGTGTCGGTCATTAACACTGACAATTTTGGCCAATTCTGGCTCGTTTCATGGACTATTACTCACTC
>NW_025231290.1:752-1326 GCF_018294505.1 Triticum aestivum
TTGTTGAACAACAAGGTGCACTTACGTGTCGGTCATCAACACTGACAATTTTGGCCGATTCTGGCTCGTTTCGTCGACTATTACTCACTGTTTTGGGGTCCCGGAGTGACTTCCACGATTAACAAACCCTAGGGTGCGTTTACGTCTCGGTCATCAACACTCGTGGTTTTTGTCGATTATGTCCCGTTTCGTGGACTATTACTCACCGTTTTTGGGTCCCGAAGTGATTTCCATGCTTGTTCAACAACAAGGTGCGCTTACGTGACGGTCATCAACACTCATAGTTTTGGCCGATTCTGGCCAGTTTCGTGGACTATTACTAACCGTTTTGGGGTCCCGAAGTGATTTCCATGCTTGTTGAACCCCAAGGTGAGCTTATGTGTTGGTCATCAACACTGACAGTTTCAGCTGATTCTGGCCCGTTTCATTGACTATTACTCACTGTTTTGGGGTCCCACAGTGATTTCCATGATTAACAAACCATGGGGTGCGTTTACGTGTCGGTCATCAAGACTCGTGGTTTTTGTCGATTCTGACCCGTTTCATGGACTATTACTCACCTTTTTGGGGTCCC